>NW_015172165.1:12026-12231 GCF_001447785.1 Gekko japonicus | reverse complement strand
TGATTCAGCGAGTGATTCAGCTTTATTGAAGTAACGAACAAGCACTCAACTCAGTAAGAAACCAAAACTCCTTTTAAACATAACCGGGCTAATGTAGCCACGCCTATTTACAAATAACAACCAATGAGATTGCTTAGTTAAGGACCAATGGGAGTCTTTCCCTCCCAGGGAATAGTACCGTTCTGATTGGTCGCTGTTACAAAGC
>NW_015172165.1:0-11643 GCF_001447785.1 Gekko japonicus | reverse complement strand
TCTCTGCTAAACAATATGGATGTGGTTTACAGATCATATTCAGGCTATATAAAGAAAAATAATCTGCCTGGGGAAATTGTTGTAAGATTCTCGAAGAGGCACGTGAGGGATGCAATCCTGAAAGCCGTTTCTGGAATATCCCTGAAAGTGGGAGAGGATACTATCAGAGTATTAAAGGACATTCCATTCGAAGTAAGACAACAGAGAAAGAAGTATAAAGAACTTGTGCTTTTTCTTCAGACAAATTCAATTGGATATAAATGGTTATTTCCAGGCGTCACTTTCACGATTAAGGACAAAAAAGAAAAGATTGACTCTGTTCTGAAAGCTCAAGAATTTTTAAGGGTCCAGTTGGGAAGGTCAAAGAACGGTAAAAAAGAAGGGGACAGCAAGTCCAATGGTGAGCTAGACTCGGGTTCTTCCGGAGAGGACTCTCTGTCAGAGCAAGGGGCAGCAGCCCCAGAAAGTCCTTATAAGTTATGGAAGAGAAGGGGAAAGGAGAAGTAAAGGCTGAAGGACTCTGAATTGTGCCTTTGAAAACTTTGAAATGGGATGATCAGGGGTACTGTTTTTAGACAGTTAAATTTAAGCTTTAAAGGAAAAGTATTATAAATGTTTGACTCAGTTTATAATGTGATTAATGTTGGGAAGACTTGATGTAACTAAGCTAATAGGAGGATCTCCTCTCTTGGGTTTTTAGTCAGTAGTGGGTTCTTTACTTTATTCTGTAAATGTAGTTTCCCTTCCTTTTTCTTCTGCTATAGTTTTTGTAGTAATATAAAAAATAATAAAAAATTCCCCCCGGGGATCAAAAAAAAAAAAAAAAAAGCAAAATCTTCTTATGGGTGTGTTTAGCCTGGAGAGGAGATGACTGAGAGGTGATATTACAGCTATATTCAAGTATTTGAAGAGCTGTCATATAGAGGATGGAGCGGAGTTTTCTCCTGCTGCAGAAGGTTAAAAAAAAAAAAAAAAAAGCAAAATCTTCTTATGGGTGTGTTTAGCCTGGAGAGGAGATGACTGAGAGGTGATATTACAGCTATATTCAAGTATTTGAAGAGCTGTCATATAGAGGATGGAGCGGAGTTTTCTCCTGCTGCAGAAGGTTGGACCAGAACCAACGGGTTGAAGTTAAATCAAAAGATTTTTCAGCTAAACCTTAGGAAGAACTTCCTGACAGTTAGAGTGGTTTCTCGGTGGAACAGGGCTCCTCAGGAGGTGGTGGAACAGGCTTCCTCTTTGGAGGTTTTTAAGCAGATGCTAGATGGCCATCTGCCAGCAATGCTGATTCTGTAAACTTAGGTAGATCACAAGAGGGAAGGCAGGAAGAGTTGCCTCAGTGCTTTATTCTCGTGGCCCTTTCTAACACGCCCAGGTAAATGCTGATTGCCATTTTGGGGAAAGGAAGCAATTTTTTCCAGGCCAGTTTGGCCAGGGATCCTGGAGGGTTTCCCCCCATCTTCTGGGCATGGACCAGTGATCATTGGTGGTGGTGGGGAAGGTAGTTGTGAATTCCCTGTGTTGTACATGGGGTTAGACTAGATGACCCTTGAGGTCCCTTCTAGCTCTATGTTTCTGTGTTTGTTTCATACTGTGCTGAAGCAACCCATCATTTTTTCCTTAATTCTTCCTTACTGGAAGCTGTGACAAGAAAGCTTGCTGCCCTTGAAAACAGGATCACGGTTTAAAAAAGAATGCCGACAGAAAGGAAACACATCAGAAGACTTTAACTTCTACAGATGAGCATCTCTTCTGCAGCGCTACATCTTATATTTTAATACAATGACTTTTCTAGCTGCCTTCTTTGGAAGAGAAGGAAAAAATGTAATGCTAGAATATGCGTCATGGTAAAGCCCTATATGCCCTATATCCCTTGCATCATAAACTCTGCATATATTAAATACCTGGGATAAATTGTTTTTAATCTAAAGCTTAATATATACATCTATAAAGTTTCAAATATGTACTTTGTATGGCGTTCTTGGAATGCTCACTGGGTTCTTCTGTTGCTTCTCAGTTTCTGTGTATGCCAACCTTTCTGTTTAAGAAATGAGTTTGAGCCACGTGACTCTGAATGTTAAAAAAAGAGAAAAGAAATGTCAGATGTATAATTTGTTTATAAAGCATTTATCTCTAAGTAGCTGAAACGATGAGTATTAATTCAGGCATATACAAGAGGTTTCCAGGTGGAAACTCCTGCTGATGTTTCATTGCAAAAAGTTAAGATTATTCAGAGCTTCAGCAAATTATAACCAACGTTCTACTCACCAGTAAGATGTTTTATAGGATATAGGATCTGCTTTTTAAAAGAAGAGACTCATCCATGGATTCCCCCCCCCACACACACACACACATATTTGCATCTTGGTTTCATCAGCATAATGGGACATCAATTACTTCCCAATTTATTTTTTTTGGCCATCAAGTCATAACTGACTTATGGTGACCCCTGATGGGGTTTTCAAGGCAAAAGACGTTCAGAGGTGGTTTGCCATTGCCCGACTCTGCGCAGTGACCCTGGGCTTCCTTGGTGGTCTCCCATCCAAATACTGATCAGGGTTGACCTTGTTTGGCTTCCAAAATCTGACAAGACTGGATTAGCTTGGCCCATCCAGGTCAAGGCTCCGAACTCCTAGGCTATAAAATTCTTTCAAAAGCTTTGACACTGAAACATGCCAATGTCAGGACGCTGCTTTCAAAGACCTTGGCTATGAACCTCTCTTTGTAGAACATTATCTGGTTAGTGTTCCCTATGTATAACTGGATGTTGTCCCTGACTTAGGCCATGGTCAAGCCCTAAGCCAATATGGCCCCATTTACAGTTTTCTGTAACTTATTTACAAGCCCCCAGTCTCCACCAACCAAGTTGTCACCAGTCCCACCAAGGCATGCCATGATACACATCACCACTGCACCCCTCTAAATGTGAGCATACGTGGCTGGGGCTTTGGTTAATTCCATAGTGGTTTGTATCGGAATATTTATACTTGAGATATGGAAAAGGCTTTTCAGAATCGCACGAATTATTCAGAAAATGTCATTGCAACAGAATGTTTTTGCATTAAAACGATTAAAGTTTGCTGAAAAGTGGAGATTGCATTTGAAGGGCTTCATTGTGTTTCCTGGTTTTAATAATACGCAGGTCTCGCACAGGCAGAATGGAGGCAGCTTGCTTATTTGCAGTTCTTTCAGAGCTCTCTCAGCCCCACCTACCTTATAGGGTGTCTGTTGTGGGGAGGGGAAGGGAAAGGCAATTGTAAGCTGCTCTGAGACTCTTTGGGGTACTGAAGGACAGGGTATAAATCTAATCTCCTCGTCCTCCTCTTCTTCTTCCTCCTCCTCTTCTTCTTCCAACCCATGCCAGTCCACAACCATAGCAGATAATGAAAGAAATACAAACCCCTCCCAACTGAAATGGAATAAATGCTGTATAACATTTATTGAAAAGCCATATTTGCCAAACTAACCTATAGTCCCAGAGGCCAACCCACACAGAAAAGGCACGAGGGTAACTACGTGGGAGCTTCCCACTTTTTAAAAATAATTTTTTATTTTATTTTCAACAACAATAATAAAACAATAATTCAATAACAATAAAACAACAACATAATTCAACAACAATAAAAGAGTACACTTCCCATGTCAAGGATATTCCTGCCTCCTTCTCTGAATTTTAAGCTTTAACTTTAAAAAAGTTTTTCATTCCTTTTTAGTTGCAGAGCTGTAAGCATGTAATTTTTTTCTGACATCAAGTCACGGATGAATTACGGTGACCCCTGTGGGGTTTTCAAGGCAAGAGATGTTCAGAGGTGGTTTGCCATTGCTTGCTTTTGCATCACAATCCTGGTATTCCTTGGTGGTCTCCCATCCAAATAATACCCAGGGCTAACCCTGCCTAGCTTCTGAAATCTGACAAGATCGGGCTAGTTTGGGCTATCAAGGTCAGGGCAAGCATGGAATATACTATCCAATTAATCAGGAAAAATAAACACTGATTGTCCCATTACATCTTCCATTTACCTGCCCAGTGCTGGAAATTACTACCCCTCAGTCCCAATTCCACTACCCTTGAGGAACTGAGCAGAAGAAAATATGGTCTGCACATAGGAGTGCTCTAGGAATTTACCCTAGCCTTTGTAGTATGAGACCATAGAGGCTAGAGGAGGCAGCCTATAGTATCACCTGGAGGTAACATCACATTTTCCCCAGGGACTGCCCCCCAAATCTCCCAGCATTTGCTGAGACAGTGTGGGGAAACCCTGCTTTCAAATGTTCTATCCAATGACTGCAACAGTGCAATACTAAACAGAGTCACACACTGACTTCAGTGGCATTAAAAGGGGGTAACTCTACTTAGGACTGCACTCTGTAATGTTCAACAATCTGTGTGACGTGTGTTATTAAATGGGTCTGATCCAAGGACTTCCTCCTTTTCACCAAGGTCCAAACTACATGTTACATTTTACACGTGATAGACATAGGGCTGTGAACCATATGGCAGCTGTGAGTTTCTCGTGACAACTCAATCTAGAAGTGCTGCAGGGAGCTGATTTGGATCTGAACTGCAGTGTAGGGGAGGAGGGAGCTACTATCTTTTCCCTGTGCCATTTCCCCCAACCTCCGCAAGATGAGAAAGGAAAGGAAAAGATTTTCTTTGCTCTTTTTCTTTTAAAGCATGAGACAATATTTCATGCTTGAGACAGAATGGAGATGGGTACCGAAAATGTTCCTACTTTTGCCCCTCAGTCGAAAGCTCCCACAGTGCCTTCCAAATGAAAAGTATGCAAGACAACAGTGAAAACCATCTAAGGAGAAAGCATTATTTAACACACCCTAAAACAACCAATATAACCAACCAGGGCTGCGGTCACACGGAGCATTAGCCACGCTACAGAGACGGAAGATAGGCGGATTTTCCGGACCCGATCACACCGCAACATCTGGGAAGCGTAGAGCTCCCGTGGCGAACCCGAGGCTTCCCGTCAAAGATGTGGTGTAAAAAACTAGTACCTCCGAGTACTAGTTTCCGGAAACCGCGGGGCAAGGGCGGGCGTCTGATCGCGTTTCCGGTGGTAGTTCGTGATATCCAGTGCCCGCCCATGTCCCGTTGCTAAAAGGGTGTTTTTGTCCAAGTCTCCACGGGATGCGCACAAGCACCCAATGGTGCATGCGCACACTTCGGTTTAAAAAAAACCACAACCCCGTTTGCCATGGCAGTGGCGCCTAGCCATTGCTGCTGTGATTGCACCGTGCCGCTTCTTTGCCACACCGCAGGATTGCCGTGTGATCGGCACCTCCCCCCGAACCACAGGACATCTGCGGGATGTGTGATCTGGTGGCCGCGCATTAGTTTGCTCAGGGGCAAACAGCCACGTTTCCCCCCCGCATTTTCCAGCCCAGATTCAGTAAAACAGCACAGATCAGTGCAAGATGGAGCAGGGGAAAATTAACCGAAGGGCTGGGAGAATCAAAAGTGATTTGTCTGATGCTAGACATCTAATAGCACCATCTTAAGCAGATTTACATCACTCTAAAAGAGTGGATCACTGCCTTGTCGTGGCGAGGGGGCTTGCGTGGTTCGATGAAACTGTGGGCTATGGCGTGGCCACCCAGGATGGACAGGCCACAGCAGAGAACTCAGACCAAGTGTGATTCCCTGGAGAAGGTAATGGCAACCTGGCAACCCACTCCAGTATTTTTGCCAAGAAAACCCCATGGACAGTATCAAAAGGCTAAAAGATATGACGCCGGAAGATGAGCCCCTCAGGTCGGAAGGTGTCCAATATGCTACTGAGGAAGAGCAGAGGGCAAGTACAAGTACCCCCAGAAAGAGTGAAGCGGCTGGGCCAAAGCCGAAAGGACGCTCAGTTGTGGATGTGTCTGACGGTGAAAGGAAAGTCCGATGTTGCAAAGAACAATACTGTATAGGAACCTGGAATGTAAGATCTATGAATCAAGGTAAGCTTGACGTGGTCAAAAATGAGATGGCAAGACTGAACATCGATATCCTAGGAATCAGTGAACTAAAGTGGACAGGAATGGGCGAATTTAACTCAGAAGACCATTATATCTACTACTGTGGCCAGGAATCTCGTAGAAAAAATGGTGTGGCCTTTATAGTCAACAAGAGAGTGCAGGGGTCAGTACTGGGATACAATCTCAAAAATGACAGAATGATTTCTGTCCGATTCCAAGGCAAACCATTCAACATCACAGTAATCCAAGTCTATGCCCCAACCACTGATGCAGAAGAGGCTGAAGTGGACCGGTTCTTTGAAGACCCACAACACCTCCTAGAACTAACACCAAAAAATGATGTCCTCATCATCATAGGGGACTGGAATGCTAAAGTAGGAAGTCAAAAGGTAACCGGAATAACAGACAAGTTTGGCCTTGGAAAGCAAAATGAAGCAGGGCAAAGGTTAACAGAGTTTTGTCAAGAGAACACACTGGTCATAGCGAACACCCTTTTCCAACAACCTAAGAGGCGACTCTACACATGGACATCACCAGATGGGCAACACCGAAATCAGATTGACTATATAATTTGCAGTCAAAGATGGAGAAGCTCTATCCAGTCAGTAAAAACAAGACCTGGAGCTGACTGTGGCTCAGATCATGAGCTACTCATTGCAAAATTCAGACTTAAACTGAAGAAAATTGGGAAAACCACGAGGCCATTCAGGTTTGACCTAGATCACATCCCTGATGAATATACAGTAGAGGTGAAGAATAGATTCAAGGGTCTGGATTTGATAGATAGAGTGCCTGAAGAACTATGGACAGAGGTTCGTGACATCGTACAGGAGGCAGCAATCACCACCATCCCAAAGAAAAAGAAATGTAAGAAAGCAAAGTGGCTTTCTGATGAGGCTTTACAAATAGCAGAGGAAAGAAGGAAAGCGAAAGGCAAAGGCGAAAAGGAAAGATTTACCCAACTGAACGCAGATTTCCAGAGAACAGCAAGGAGAGATAAGGAGGCCTTCCTGAATGAACAGTGCAAAGTAATAGAAGAAAACAATAGAATGGGAAGGACTAGAGATCTCTTCAAGAAAATTGGAGAAATCAAGGGAGCGTTCCATGCAAAGCTGGCCATGATAAAGGACAAAAACGGTAGGGACCTAACAGAAGCAGAAGAGATTAGGAAAAGATGGCAAGAATACACAGAAGAACTATACAAGAAAGACCTCGATGTCCTTGACAACCACGACGGTATAATCACTGACCTCGAGCCAGACATCCTGGAATGTGAAGTTAAATGGGCCTTAGAAAGCATTACTAACAACAAAGCTAGTGGAGGTGATGGTATCCCAGCTGAGCTATTCAAAGTCTTAGAAGAGGATGCTGTTAAAGTTCTGCACTCCATTTGCCAGCAAATTTGGAAAACGCAACAGTGGCCACAGGATTGGAAAAGGTCAGTATACATTCCAATCCCAAAGAAGGGCAATGCCAAGGAATGTTCAAACTATCGCACAATTGCACTCATATCACACGCTAGCAAGGTCATGCTCAAGATCCTACAAGCTAGGCTTCAACAGTACGTGGATAGAGAACTACCAGAAGTACAAGCTGGGTTTCGAAGAGGTAGAGGAACTAGAGATCAAATTGCCAACATTCGCTGGATTATGGAGAAAGCAAGAGAGTACCAGAAAAATATCTACTTCTGCTTCATTGACTATGCTAAAGCTTTTGACTGTGTGGATCACAACAAACTATGGCAGGGCCTTAAAGAGATGGGAGTACCAGACCACCTCACATGTCTCTTGAGAAACCTGTATAAGGGCCAAGAAGCGACAGTTAGAACCGGATATGGAACAACTGATTGGTTCAGCATAGGAAAAGGAGTACGACAAGGATGTATATTGTCGCCTTGCTTATTTAATATATATGCAGAGTACATCATGCGAAATGCTGGCCTGGATGAATCACAAGCGGGAATTAAGATTGCTGGGGAAAAGATCAACAACCTCAGATATGCAGACGATACCACTCTGATGGCAGAAAGTGAAGAGGACCTCAAGAGCCTCTTGCTCAGGGTAAAAGAGGAGAGCGCAAAAGTGGGCTTGAAGCTCAACATCAAAAAAACTAAGATCATGGCATCCGGCCCCATCACTCCTTGGCAAATAGAAGGGGAAGTCGTGGAAGTAGTGACAGACTTCACGTTCCTGGGATCCCAGATCACTGCAGACTGTGACAGTAGTCATGAAATTAAAAGACGCCTGCTCCTTGGGAGGAAAGCGATGGCGAACCTAAACAGCATGATAAAAAGTAGAGACATCTCCCTGCCAACAAAAGTCCGCATGGTCAAAGCAATGGTATTCCCAGTAGTCATGTATGGCTGCGAGAGTTGGACTATAAGGAAGGCCAAGCGCCGAAGAATAGATTCTTTTGAACTATGGTGCTGGAGAAGACTCTTGAGAGTCCCTTGGACTGCAAGGAGATCAAATCAGTCAATCCTAAAAGAAATCAACCCTGACTGTTCCCTGGAAGGCCAAATAATAAAACTGAAGCTCAAATACTTTGGCCACCAAATGAGAAGGGAGCACTCACTGGAGAAGACCCTGGTGCTGGGAACGATTGAAGGTCAAAGAAGACGGGGACGGCAAAGGATGAGATGGTTAGACAGTGTCATCGATGCAATGAACATGAAATTGAGCCAACTTCAGAGGACGGCGGAAGACAGGAGGGCCTGGCGAGAGCTGGTCCATGGGGTCGCGAAGAGTCGGACTCGACTGTGCGACTGAACAACAACAACAAAAAAGAGTTGAAATCAGTGGTCTTAGAAGGATGTCATTCTGCTTAAACTGTCACTGTTAGGAGTCAGTTAGCATCTGTAGGGATAGAATCCCATAACCTGGGGGCCACCACAGAGAAGTTCCTAATTCAGCAGTCACCCACCTCACTATTGCTGGGCAATGTGTTTTATCTGAAGCAGGGCCTTCCACAAATGATACGTGAAGGAAGCAAGAGGCTTTAACAATGGGATCCATGTGACAAACACCAGAAAAAAGGAAAGAGCAAGAGTCCAGTAGCACCTTAAAGACTAACAACATTTGTGGCAGGGGAGGAATTTTCATGAGGTCATGTAACCTCAACTTGTGGGTTCTGTGGGGCAGAACTTGGAATGAATCTTGCAGACATTCAGAGAGAATAAAACATGTTCCAAATTTTCTGTAAACATCATGTAACAAAAACAAAGAACTTAGTAACACAACTGAGCAGGGATCTTTTAAAGTCCAACCCATTAACCCTTCTTCTCACCTTGTCACCCCCAAAGTGCATCCTTTTCCTCTTGTTGGTGGGTCAAGAAGTCTCCAGTTGAACATTCGGTGCACCAACTTCCAAAACGAGGGTTCCAGTTGAACTCCCCACTCGGTGACACAGCCCTGAAACAATATTTCTAAAATGTATAATTTAGAACAAAAGTCTCCCTCCCTTCAAAAGTCCATCCATAAATCATGGTTACCTTAAACAAGGTGTTTAAGAACATAAGAACATAAGAGAAGCCAATGTTGGATCAGGCCAATGGCCCATCCAGTCCAACACTCTGTCACACAGTGGCCAAAAATATCAGGTGCCATCAGGAGGTCCACCAGTGGGGCCAGGACACTAGAAGCCCTCCCACTGTTGACCCCCCCCAAGCACCAAGAGCATCACCTGCCCCAGAGTCCCTAGCCATACCTTGTGGCTAATAACCACTGAAAGACCTCTGCTCCATATGTTTATCTAATTCCCTCTTGAAGCTGTCCATGCTTGTAGCCACCACCACCTCCTGTGGCAGTGAATTCTGTGTATTAATCACTGTTTGGGTGAAGAAGTACTTCCTTTTATCTGTTCTAACCTGACTGCTCAGCAATTTCATTGAGTGCCCCCAAGTTCTTGTATTGTGAGAAAGGGAGAAAAGTACTTCTTTCTCTACTTGCTCTATCCCATGCATTAAGAGCCTATGATTAAAGTTCAGGCTCCCCAGCAGGGCAGTCTGGCTTCTCTCCTTTGCTTTCCACACCATTTACACCCTTCTGCCTCTAGAGGCTCCACCCCTTCCTGTGGCATGGGCCCTGGCTCAGCCGAGGCTGACTATTCCTCAGACGAGGAAGAGGCACAGAGCAACCCAGCCTCCTCCGGAGTCACCCCTGAAGAGGAGCCTTTGCCAGCACCTGAGGAAGGAGAGGCTCCAGCATCTAAGGTGCAGTTGGAGGAAGAACCTGGCCCAGCACCCCCAGTTGGAGACACCTTGAGGCCAGAGTCCCCCCACCTAGCTCACTTGAATGTCCCAGACTCAGGGCACACCAGCGTCTGGAGGTATGGGAGAGATGAAGGAGTGCCAGATTTCAGTTGTTGCAAAGGCAACATGAGGGGCTGTGAGTCTTTGCAGGTCACCTCCCAGGGAAGGGAGGATTGGAGTATAAGCAACCACACTCACCTGCCTCAGTGCAGATGCAACCATGCAATCTCAGACCTTGCCCCGGCTGCCAGCCTCTGCTCTTTGCTCCTGAAAACTCTGACTGATTTCCCGGCATTCTGACCCTTGGTATTGTTTTTCTGCTTGCTTTTGGACTGTGTATCTAGCTTCAATGAAGTGTCTCTGTGGCGACCAGCCAGAACCAGCACATCCTGACTCATTCCATTCCTAGCTAGGGGTGACAGTCAGTTCTTCAGATACACAGAATGGCACACAGAAAAAAGGAGTATTTTGCAGATCTCATAGGATTCCATGTGCACACCTGAAATGTGTTTAGTAATTCCCCCCTCTTACCAAGGTGGTCCACGTGGTTCTTCCCCTCCATTTTATTCTCACAACAATCCCGTAAAGTAGGCTAGGTTGAGAATGTGTGACTGACCCAAGGTCACCCAGTGAGCTTCATGGCAGAAATAAGGATTCCAATGTTCAATGTATGTCTTAGAAGACAGGTGTCACCTTGGACTGTGATTTTGCTTGTGCTCGCAATGGGCCATAATCTTTTCTTATCAGTGTTGCAGCTTGAAGCTTGACTGCAGTTAGAAGAAGAATCTATTCTTTTCACGATTTGGCAGTCATCCTATCCAAGCAACTCAATAAACCATAGAAGTGTCTGTGGAAAAGGCATATTGTAATATCATGAATATATAATAAAACTCTGGAAAAAAATAATAACTGTCTTTGGTCATATGATAGGTGAGGAAAAATGCATGTTCCCAGCCAAGCTCTGAACATGATTTAGAGCCATATTACAGTCTCACTGCTGCAATATACCCTCTATTTAAATATCTGTTCCTGAATATTAATGCAAACGTGGAAGCTCAGAGGACAATATTCTAGACTAAATCTTTGAGATGTATAACAGCAAATTGATAGAATGTATTTAAAAAAATCAGCATTAAATAGGTAACCTCCCCCCAAAGATGTGTTAAATGGGGGTAAAGGACTTGGGTATCCATCAGGCCTTGGGCTGAGGGTTGGAAATGAACCTTCTGAGGTCCCAATAAAGGGGGAATTCATCACTGAAACAATAAAGGATATTTATTTATTTATTTATTTATTTCCACTTATACCCCGCCCTCCCCGCGTGCGGGCTCAGGGCGGCTTACAACAATAGGCACAACGTGCGATAAAATACAATAAACCATTTATACCTGGGACACGCCCAGAATCTAGCATGACGA
>NW_015172164.1:59539-61626 GCF_001447785.1 Gekko japonicus | reverse complement strand
CTCTGTGGCATCGTACCCCACTGAGGTCCGTGTGTCCTCCCCAGGCGCCATCCCTAGATCCCTAGGAATGTCCCGGTCTGGAGCTGGCAACCCGACCCTCCATCCCCTGCTGCTGCTGCTGCTGCTGCTGGCCAGGGGGCATCCGGCCACCCGGAAGGGCACGGGCCCCTTGGAGTGAAGAGGTCTGAGCAACTGAGTATTTGTAACACGGAGGAAAAACTGCTGAGTTCTCATTGCCCGGACCTCAGAGCCCTTTCCTCTCCACTCCGAGGTGCGAGCTTTGCAGCGGCAACAACCAGGAACCTTTTAAAGGAAGCACGATGAACAAAATGACTCAGCAGTATCCAGAAGCTGGGAAAACACCTCGAAATAGCTCTGCTGAGGAAGCGCACTGCTCCAAAGGCAGGGGCAGAGATACGGCCCCAAGACGCCCTTGGAGAGGAGGCCCCCTTGGCCGGGGGGAGGGGGGATCATGGCCGGAGAGCAAAACCCACTGGGGAGGCCTCATGCCCAAGCTTGTGCCGGAGAACTTGTGAGTGGATGGCACCTAGGGTTGCCATCTGAGCTCCAGGCGGGCCCTGGAGATCTCCCGGAATTGAAGTCGAACTCCAGACTACGGTGATCTGTCCCCCTGGAGAAAACAGCTGCTTTGGAAGGCGGACTCTATGGCCTCGGACCCCGCGGAGGTTCCTTCCCACTCCGAACCCCACCTTTCCCCAGGCGCTCCTCCCAAATCTCCAGGGATTTCCAAACCTGGAGTCGGCGACCCTACATGGAACCCTGAATTAAATAGTGTGTGGACAGGTCACAGTACCCCCCCCCGAGGTATCCCTAGGCAACCACGCAGAGGGATCATAGAACCATAGGATCGTAGAGTTGGAAGGGACCTCCAGGGTCATCTAGTCCAACCCCCTGCATGATGCAGGACATTCACCAATACCCCCCCCCCCCCACACACACCCCAGTGACCCCTGTTCCACGCCCAGAAGATGGCAAAAACTCTCCAGGATCTCCGGCCAAACATGCCTGGAGAAAAATTGCTTCCTGATCCCAAATTGGCAATTGGCATTCCCCTGGGCGTGTAATAAAGGGCCACGAGAACTAAGTCCTGAGGCAGCCCTTCCTGCCCTCCCTTCTCATGATCTGCCCAAGTCCACAGAATCCGCATGGCTGTCAGATGGGGCCATCTAGCCTCTGTTTGAAAATCTCCAGAGAAGTGAGGATATCTCTGCTGAATCCAAGTTTCACCGACTTCACTAACTTTGTCCCTTTGTTCTGGAAGTGCACAGTTAACCACGACACCAAACTGGCACTACACCTCTACCCCTTCAGACAGCGGGTGACAGAAGTGCTTTTCTAACATCCACCCATGCGGTTTTCCCATAATTTGGCCTGCCAGCTGTCCCACCCCAATTTGTGGTGGTGCCTTCCACAAGCCAACTAGTTATTGAGGTCGGACCATCCTCTCTCCGAGCCTAAAACTCTTCCTGTAAAAGGATGACTAAGCGTTATATGGCATGAGGGACGCCTGTCAGAAATTATAGTCTCGTGCTGTGGTCATTCAAGGACGCCTAGTCTGGAAGTATTCTGCTAAAACCACTTTGCGTGGATGGAAGACCACCGGGGGCACCCTCTGCCTGCTGCCTCGTGTCCAATGATGGAGCCAATGTGGGACAGAAATGCTACCCATACCTGAGTTCCACCCTCCCCCAGTGTGTTCTGCAAAGGACTCCGTGCTCTGATGCCATTATGGGGAGTGCTTACACATCTACATGTGAAGCCACCTTCTACTGAATCAGAGACCTTCAGTCCATCAAGGTCAGTCTTGTCTACTCAGACTGGCAGCTGCTCACCAGGGACTCAGACTGAGGTCTTTCCCATCACCTGGGAAAGGTCCTTTTTAACTGGAGATGCCAGGGACTGAACCTGGGACCTTCCGCATGCCAAGCAGAAGCTCTGCCACTGAGCCACGGCCCCTCTTCACAGCTCTCCAGGGTCTCAGGTGGAGGTCTTTCCCATCACCCACTGCCTGGTCCTTTTCAACTGGAGATGCCGGGGATTGAACCTGGGACCTTCTGCATGCCAAG
>NW_015172164.1:46098-57501 GCF_001447785.1 Gekko japonicus | reverse complement strand
ATTTTAGTCTCAGCTCAGGAAGGAGGGCTCCAGAGCAAACTAATTTATGCAGCAGCCAAATCACTTGCTCACAACTTCAATGCCAGTAGCTCACAAAGTAGGATTTTTGCTCACAGGACTCCACAGCTTTTTGCTCTGTATTCTTGGTGCTTGGGGGGGGGGTCAACAGTGGGAGGGCTTCTAGTGTCCTGGCCCCACTGCCGGACCTCCTGGCGGCACCTGGTATTTTTGGCCACTGTGTGACACAGAGTGTTGGACTGGATGGGCCATTGGCCTGATCCAGCATGGCTTCTCTTCTGTTCTTCTGTTCTTATTTTTGTCTTTGCTCAGGAAGGATGGATCCAGAGCAATCTAATTTATGCAGCAGCCAAATCGTTCGCTCACAACCAATGCTCCCTCTAAGCTGTGGAGTCCCGTGAGCAAAAATCCTACTTTGTGAGCTCCTGGCATTAGAGTTGTGAGCGAGCGATTTGGCTGCTGCATAAATTAGTTTGCTCTGGAGCCACCCTTCCTGAGCGGAGACACAAATGTGTGAGCTGGAGGCTAAAAAACTGAGCTCGCTCACACTCACTCAGCTTAGAGGGGACACTGCAGCCCTGAGTAATAACAATGATCGATTTAAAAAATAGTTTGGAAACACAAAAACCACAGTCCCAGGGGGAGGAGGAACAGGAAGTAAAAACCTGTCCCGTACTTTCTCGTAAATGAAGGGGAAGAAATAAGAAAGGTAACCCAACACAACTTTGTATCTCCCCCCCACCCCACCCCCGGGGGCAGAAAATGCAATTAGTGCAGCCACAGGATGCTGCTAGGACCAGCGCCTGTTCAGAGTCATCTTGGGTGAAGCACGGAACGGCTCCGGAACAGAGTTTATGGATTCCGTCCACGTATTATTGTAACATCTCCTGTTCAAGTGGATGGAGTCGCTGGAAAGACAAGGACGCCGCGAAGGAGGCGTCTGGAAGCAGGAACCAAACATGTGGTCTGAATTTCCGAGCACAGATACTTTCCTCTCAGCATAACTAATGAAAGGCATGTGGCTGCGTTCTTGTTTTTTTGTTTTAATCAGGGGAATGCTTCCCACAGCTCTTCTTCTCCTCCTTCTCCTGCCCAAAAAACAAGCACAGGGTCATAAAACCTGATTTACATATTAAAGAGCAGGACAGGATAACAAAGATTTTTTTTAAAAAAGCCAGTTCAAACAAATTATTCCACCCACAATGTTGCAAAACCGATCTTGGAAGGAAAACCAGATTTGTGGGGTGAAGCGAAAGGGACACAAGAATCGCCTCACGGGATCAGACCCGAAGAGTCCAGTTAATTTCGCGTTCTGCATCCAGCAACAGCCAATCACATCTCTCTGAGAAACTCACAAACTGGGCACGTAACTGATAGTCCCCAGCATCTGGAATTAGGGGCTCAATGCTCCCTCTAAGCTCTGGAGTCTTGTAAGCAAAAATTCTGCTTTGTGAGCTGCTGGCATTAAAGTTGTGAGCAGTGTTCCCTCTAAGTTGAGTTAGTGTGAGCTAGTTCACAGTTTTTTAGCCTCTGGCTCACACTTTTTTGTCTTAGCTCAGGAAGGAGGGCTCCAGAGTCAACTAATTTCTGCAGCAGCCAAATCACCCGCTCACAACATTAACTGCTCAGCAATTTCACGGAGTGCCCACGAGTTCTTGTATGGTGAGAAAGGGAGAAAAGGACTTCTTTCTCTACCTTCTCTATCCCACGCATAATCTTAGAAATCTTATAAAATGTGTGAGCTGGAGGCTAAAAGACTGAGAGCTAGCTCACACTAACTCAGCTTAGAGGGAACGCTGGTCCGAGCTCTGGGTTGGGAAATACCAGGAGATTTTTGTAGTGTATTCAAAGCTGCCTTGAATGCATGACATGTTGTGAAACATCTAACTGAACCGTAATGTGAAGCTTCGTCCTGGGCTAGGATCGAAATCCATCCAATAGTATTGCTAGCCCAGGAAGTAACCAGCCAATCACTTCAAGCAAGCTCCCTGAGCGGGAACTAATGTGATTGGACCTTATCTCTGCAACCTCATAGGTTGATACGTGTACAGTGGGTGTGGCTACATTAGCCGGGAATGTTTAAAAGCAGGACAGCTGCAATGTAAAGGCTGTTCTGGCTATCAGATGTTGATCCGTGTTGGAGATGTGTTCGAGTTGAAGAATAAAGTTGTGTTCTTGCTGAATCACTCTCCGACTACTTTGTTAAGCGAGCGACTTAACAATTTTGGGGTGGAGCCTTGGCATAAAACATTTGGGGAGGAGAGGGAGTTCAGCGGGGTACAACACCATAGATGGGTTATCACAGACCATTTCTGCAGTAATGAAATTCCCCGCATTGACGTCTTTAAATCTGCCCATTATGTTAAACTTTCCACAGTAGATTTTCCCCCACCAGGCGCAGACCAGACGTTTTCTCCTCTTTACCCCACGTTTTCGGGAAAGAAACCCAACAACCCAGCTTTAGCAAGTTCCAAAAATGCGGAGTAAGAAGGAGAAAACCTTGGGGCTGTGCCTGGTGAGAGAAAAAAATCTAGTTTTTTCACATAACATGAAGTTTTAAAAAGATCAATGCGGGGAATTTCACTACTGCAGAAATGGTCTCATTCGGTTCGACCCCCGTGCAATGCTCCCTCTAAGCTGTGGAGTCTCGTGAGCAAACATTCTACTTTGTGAGCTGCTGGCTCACAGTTCTACAGTTGTGAGCGAGCGATTTGGCTGCTGCATAAATTAGTTTGCTCCGGATCCATCCTTCCTGGGCTAAGACAAAAATGTGTGAGCCGGAGGCTAAAAAACTGTGAGCCAGCTCACACTAACTCAGCTTAGAGGGAAGGCTGCACGCCGGGACCAATGCTCCCTCTAAGCTGTGGAGTCTCGTGAGCAAACATTCTACTTTGTGAGCTGCTGGCTCACAGTTCTACAGTTGTGAGCGAGCGATTTGGCTGCTGCATAAATTAGTTTGCTCCGGATCCATCCTTCCTGGGCTAAGACAAAAATGTGTGAGCCGGAGGCTAAAAAACTGTGCACCCCGGGACTCCTTCCATTTAAGGTAACCTGAGGGTTTGGTCCGTAGCATTCGATCTCTGATGGCACACGCAAGTCATGGCCGGATATCGGCAACCATTGAGCCTGTACAAATGATCCTTTAGGGTGTCTGGTGTTAACAGCAATGAATCCTTGGTACAAACAAATAACCTCTGTTGCACCCTCCAGTCTTGCTGTTTAGCTTGCAGCGGTTAAGAAGAAAATAATCTCTTGAGTTTAGCCCGAGGGATGAAATATGTCATATCTGGGGGTGACAGGGAGGGTGACGCTGCTTGTTGATCAGTTTTGCTTCCCAGGACAAAAGGTTGTCTCCTTCCTATCGCCAAGCAGACGTTTCCGTCTGTTTACATTTCCCGGCCCTGCAGGAGACGGCTTAAAATATTCAAATCTCCCAAATCCTTTTCTTCATTTATAGGAGTGACAATTAGTGGAAAGAAAATTGCAGCGCGGGGACCCCAGGGGGGGGGGGGGGGGGCTGCCTCTCCCAGGTAGATGTTGCTCCCGCCTACCCGGAATGCAACTTTCTTGGCCTGCTCGTAACCTCGACGAAAACGAGACGCGGTTTGTTAATGGAAACGCTGACACAGCACCCGCTTACCGGAGACACTCACCCCCCCAATAATAACACATTTTGATAGCCCCTCAAATGACTGGGTTCTTAGGACGGGGGTATAATGAGAGGCCTGGGACCGGCGGCGCAGCAGGGAGGCCTCGTTTCCAATCTCAGTTCGCAACTGGGCGCAGAAAGAAGGTGTGTGATCGGCCTCGCAAACACCAAAGCGCAGACGGCTTTTGCAAGGCTGCATCTTTTACAGTGAGGATGTCGAGACCGGCACTGCCGATGCAGGTGAGGGTCGCTTTGAGAAACAGGGGCATGAAGGCCTTCCCTGCAGCCGTATGCCTATTCATTTAGTCAAAACGTCCATTAGCTGCCTTTCTGCCTAGCGGAACTCAAGGCAGCTTACAATCTGCATAAGGCAATGGATATAAAACACATAAGAGAGGGGCAGTTTAAATCCTCAGCGAGGACTGCCGATAAAGGAAAACTAAATTAAGTCAAACGCACTCCTAAACAAAACTGTCTTCCGTTGCCTCCTGAAGAGCAAAAGTGAGGGAACTGGGCGCACCTCCCTGGAGAGGCTGTTCCATAACCGTGGCCACCAGGCCCGCAGCCAGGATTTTGTGGCTGGGGGGGCAATTCCCCCCCCCCAGTGGGGCTGAAGTTCTCAGTGCAGGAAGAAAAGCCAGAATTCTGGGGGTTATGACTCGGCTACTCTTCTGCGGTGGCTGAAGTGGTTAAGACGCTGAACTGCAGGCTGTGGAAGGTCGGTAGTTCAGCAGTTCAAGATCCGAGTTGCCGCATGACGGAGTGAGCTCCCGTCTCTGGTTCTAGCTCCTGCCAACCTAGAAGTTCGAAAGCAAGAAATTGCAAGTAGATAAATGGGTACCACTTCGGTGGGAAGGTAACAGCGTTCCGTGCGCCTTGGTGTTTAGTCATGCCGGCCACATGACCACGGAAACGTCTTCGGACAGCGCTGGCTCTTCGGCTTTGAAATGGAGATGAGAGCCGCAACCCTAGAGTCGGACTCCACTGGCTTTTGAACAAGGGAACCTTTACCTTTTTACTCTTCTCTGAGTCTTCTCAAGCTGTCTGTTCTACGTAGGTGTTCTTCTGCTAGCAATCACCCTCAGCCTATTAACCATTTAGCCAAAAGAAAGCTATGACCAGGGTGGATCTCTAAATGGCAAGCTGGCAACCACTTTAGACGCTGCTGCAAGTTAATTACTTCTGCCAGCCTAAGCAACAATTCCAAGAACAAGCCGGCAGGTGGGGGGTGAGGACTCCTCTAGTCAAGAAAACCAACACTTAGGCAAACAACGCCCTTAAAGGAGACCAGTTTCTTGACAAAGAGTTGGAAGGGATCCTAGAGGTCACCTACTCCAACCCCCTTGCTCAGTGCAGGAAATAGTCAACTACAGCACCCCACTCAAAGGAGTGCACGCCTTTAAAACATTTTTAATGATTGGAAAAAAGCATTTACAGGAGAAATTCTTGTGGGGCTGTGCCTTTAAGAAGGGGGGTGGAGCCCCCGGAAGCCCCACCGTAGCTATGGGCCTGGCTGACACCAAAAGGGCTAAACAAGCTTCTTTGATTGATGGGACAGGCAAGACGGTCTCTCTCTCCCTGTGGTCTTAATTCCAGGACAGGAATGTATAGGAGAAAATGGTCTTTCCGATTCCTCAGTTCCAAGCCACGTAGGGCTTTACGGGACAAAACCCAAACACTTGAATTGGTCTCAGGAGCAGATTGCTAGCTAGTATACCTGCTGTAATATTAGGGTCACATACTCCCAGTCGTCAGCTCTGGCCAGCCGTCTAGCTGCAGCATTCTGCCCTAGCTGCACATTCCGAACATTCTTCAAGGGTAGCCCCAAGTAGAGTGTATTGCAGTAATCCAGTCTACCTGTAACTAAGGCATTGACCACTGTGGCTACATCTGACTGAACCAGGAACGGGTGCAGCTGATGCACCAGCCAAAACTGAGCAGAAGCACCCCAAGTCACCGCAGCTTCAGTAGTCTGAGTCATTTGCGAGTCCTCCACCAGTGAGCTGGGTGAGCTAGCTCACAGTTTTTTAGCCTCCAGCTCCCACATTTTTGTCTCAGCTCAGGAAGGATGGCTCCAGAGCAAGCTAACTGATGCAGTAGCCAAATCGCTCGCTCACAACTTTAATGCCAGCAGCTCACAAGGTAGAATTTTTGCTCACAGGACTCCACAGCTTAGAGGGAGCATTGTCCTCCACTGATGGAGAAATCAGACGGTAGGTAAGCGGAATGCGTGGCTGCAGTCCAAAGGAAACAGGCAGACCTTGGGATCCGAGAGCTCTGAAACTGGGAGGCGAGGTGGCAGCGAGCAGTTCGAGGCAGCGCACACAACAGAACTACAGTGCCGTCCTCAGCAGGCAGAGCACGAGGGTCAGAGGGCACACCGTAAGGAAACGGAATCTGGTCCGTGTCTCTGGAGCCCGGCTGCGCTCATTATAACCACAGGAGACAATAGGCCGCTGTGGCAGTGATCAATGCCAGCGAGCCTTCTAAAGGACTCCGAGAGTAGCAATTGGGCACAAAGGACGGCAGATTGATTTCCAAACAGAGACAAAGCCCCGAGAAATGAGGGCAATTCAAATGGTTCAAACACATTGATTGGGTTTACACGGAACTCGAGGAGTAATTGATGCTGCAGGCAAGCTGGGCTGATCCAAAGGAAGGGGGGGGGGGCAGCATCCAGATGGACCGTGGAACAAAGGAGAATTGGAGTCCTTGGAATAATTACAGGTAGCCCAAATTGGGGCGAGGGTAGCGCTTGTCTTTGACTTTTTCCCACTTTGCTTGCAAGATGCTGGAAAGAACGGCCACTTTCTGTTCCCAGAGAGCAAGCGGCAGATTAATGAGAATAGACCACTCAACAGAAGCACAGATCTGCAGCCGTCCCGTGCCCTACAGTCTGGTGTCGTGGTTAAGTGCAGGGGACTCTGGGAGAACCGGGTTTGATTCCCCACTCCTCCACTTGCACCTGGCTGGATGACCTTGGGCAAGTCATAGTTCTGTCAGAGCTGTCCTTGAAAGAGCAGTTCTGTCAGAGCTCTCTCAGCCCCACCTACCTCACAGGGGAGAGGAAGGGAAGGAGATTGTAAGCCGCTCGGAGACTCTAAGTGAAGTTGTTGTTATTCAGCCGCACAGTCGAGTCCGACTCTTCGCGACCCCATGGACAAGATATCGCCAGGCCCGCCTCCTCTGAGTGAAGGGTGGGGTATAAATCCAACTCTTCTTCTTCTTCTTCTTCCCTCCCCCCCTCCTCTCAGAACTCTCTCAATCAAAAAAAATAAGTCTAGCTCACCACCTAGTGGTGCATAAACGCCAAAAGAGCTAGAACTTCAGGCTTCCAGACAATCTTCAGGTTTCCTGGCCACACCACACACAAGGCCGTATGAAAATCATTAATTATTCCTGGCACTAGTTTGATCGGAAGGCAGTCCCTAGGTTTAAGGAACACATTTAAATGTAAGGAATGCCTTTTGCCTCCTGTGTGTTAACGCCACCAACCACCCAAATTAACAACAGAATGAAAACCTGAATTGATCCGAACTGCCATCTGACCGCCGCCTCCCCGATAAACTGTGGCATTTAAGTTAGTCATGCATCACGTAACTCTATATTACCCAAGGAAAAGTGGATTTTTTTTAAAAAAAAATTAAGACACATTTGTAAAGTCGGGGAGCTGG
Source organism: Gekko japonicus (assembly GCF_001447785.1). Taxonomy (NCBI): domain Eukaryota; kingdom Metazoa; phylum Chordata; class Lepidosauria; order Squamata; family Gekkonidae; genus Gekko; species Gekko japonicus. The sequence continues at coordinate 50,160 of NW_015172164.1, read as the reverse complement.
CATTTATGCCTTCCGCGGCCTCCTCGATCGCATTATAAGTATCTGACGAAGAATCGTCACTGCAAGGCACAGGCGCTAATACCATGTCCCGCTGCACGAATCACTTGGCTGGCTTGGAGTTTCCCCCCTCAGAAACGTCCCCCTTCCTTCCTTTGACTCCTTTTCATTTAGATATTGAAACATGAAGAAACGAACAGTGGGTGGGTGGGAAATCATAGTTTCTCATTTACTTCCATGTTTTATCTCTGTACTTTTCCCAAAAGGACCGGCTATTGTGTTGTGAGAACAGCAGAAGAACAGATGCTTCTGGGCTTAGCTATAAAACATGTAACTATAAATCCAGGTGGCTTCCAGACCTGCCTTCCTCGCTCCATCCCAGAACACCTGAAGGGCGGCCTCCGCCATCTCTGCACACCCTTGGTCTAAATCCACTTGAGAGGGGGGATTAATTGAGACACCAAATTGGGGCCAGATAGACAGGTGGCTTGTGGGAAGCCCTAGGGGAGGGGCCATGGCTCCGTGGCAGAGCATTGGCTCGGCGTGCAGAAGGTCCCAGGTTCAATCCCCAACGTCTCCAATTCAAAGGATCAAGTAGTAGGTGATGAGAAAGACTTTGGCCTGAGATACTGGGAAGCCGCTGCCAGTTGAATCAGGCAATACTGACCTTGATGGATCACGTTTCTGATTCCGTATGTGGCAGCTTCATGTGTTCATGTATTATTCCTGACAGAGCAGTTCCTCAGTGGGAGAGGCTTCCTCGGGAGGTGGTGGGCTCTCCTTCTTGGGAGGTGTTCAAAGAGAGGCTGGATCATGGCCCTCTGACGGCAACGCTGATTCTGTGAACTTCGGCAGGTCACGAGAGGTGTTCCATCCTTTGTCTTTAGATATGCAGGTTCAAGTGGTATGGATGACGCTTACCTTGCAACACACACACATATTTCCAACAAGGAGGAGGGCAGGAAGGGTTGCATCAGTGCTTACTTCTTGTGGCCCTTCCTTGCACGCCCAAGGAAATGCCGACCACCACTTTGGGGTCAGGAAGCAATTTTTCTCCAGGCCGGTTTGGCTGGAGACCCTGGAGAGCTTTTTTTGTCATCTTCTGGGCATGGAGCAGGGGTCACTGGGGGTGTGGAGGGGGAGGTATTTGTGAATTCCCTGCATCGTGCAGGGGGTTGGACTAGATGACCCTGGAGGCCCCTTCCAACTCTACGATTCTAGGAATTATAAACCCCTATTTAATAACTGCGTGCTCCAGGGTCTTGCAGGAAAAAACAGCACTTCCTGAGAAGGTGGAGTGAGTGTGGCAAGCCTCCTGTGCTCTTCTGTTTTGTTTTGTTTTATCCTTTTGCCGGTGAAAACTTTTGTCTCCTCCTTCAGCTGTTGGGCAAAATGGCACCGGTTTGGCTTTTGTTCTGACACAAGATAAATGAGAACCGGGCCTTCAGTGATTCACTCCGGCTGCCAGGGGCTTCCAAAATAGCAAACTATTTTTCACAACCACAATGTGATAACAGAGTCGGTCGCAGGCAGGTGCGCGGGCCGAGACAATCGCTGTCTGCGGAGCCGGGGATTCATTAGGCCGCCCGATTCGCGCGAGATGGGGAAACAGTCACCTCTCACAGTTGGCCGGCGGTTGTCTTCGCTGCACTCCGCCGTGGGTTCCCTGCAATAATCGGTCCAAGCAAGCATCCCTTCGGGCGCAGAAGCAATAACTGGTGCATTTAAATTGGCTGGTTTAGGATTAAAACCCGGACCGTTGGAGAGAGACTAATCTTTCATTTTCCACCTCAGGGTCATTCTGCTTTATCGTTTTGGGTTTTTAAAAAAAATCAAGGTTGGTGTTTCCTGATATCTTAATTCTGTCTCTTGCAACGTTATAACGCTGCCTATTCGCACATTACAGAGTAAACACGTTGGGTCTGAGGACCACGACCTGGGTCAGATGTAACATGCGGATGTGAGCTGCGGGTTCCCTTGATCCCTGGGTGTATGAGGATCAGATAAGAACTGTGGCACATATTGTATAGGGTTGCCAGTTCCCCCCCGGCCACCAGCTGGGGGGGTGGGGGCAGTGTTCCCTCTAAGCTGAGTTAGCGTGAGCTAGCTCACAGTTTTTTAGCCTCCGGCTTGCACATTTTTGTCCTAGCTCAGGAAGGATGTGGCTCCAGGGCAAACTGATTTACGCAGCAGCCCAATCGCTCGCTCACCACTTTGATGCCAGCAGCCCACAAAGTAGAATTTTTGCTTACAGGACTCCATAGCTTACAGGGAGCAGTGGATGGAGGTAGGGTTGCCAGCTTCCAGGTTGGGAAACGTCTGGAGATTTGGGGATGGAGCCTGGGGAGGACAGAGACCTCAGGGTAGTACAGTGCTATAGGGCCCACCCTCCAAAGCATCCCTTTTCTCCAGGGGAACCGATCTCTGTAAGTCTGGAGATGAGCTGTGATTCTGGGGATCCCCAGGTCCCACCTGGAGGCTGGCATCCCTAGCTGGGCCTTCATCCTTCCCCCTCCTGCTGTTTTCTGCAACCCAAAACAGTCCTGGGAGTGGGGATTAGGGGAAACTCACGTCTGTCCCTTGGATACACCTGGGCTTCCATAACAGGCCCCAAAGCCTCCTCTGTATTATCTATTTATTTCCCCCCCCTTTATTTCATTACATTTAGAGAGCCAGTTTGGCGTAGTGGTTAGGAGAGCGGACTCTAATCGGACAGAAACGGGTCTGATTCCCCGCTCCTCCACATGCAGCTGCTGGTGTGACCTTGGGTCAGTCACAAGTTCTCTCATGGGCAGTCCTCGAAAAAGCTCTCTCAGTCCCACCTACATCACAGGGTGTGTCTGTTGCAGGGAGAGAGAGGGATTGTCAGCCGCTCTGAGACTCCTTCGGGTAGTGAAGGGTGGGGGATAAATCCAATTCTCCTCCTCCTCCTCATTCCTCTTCTTCTCCTCCTTCTCCTTCTTCATTGCCTAATCCCCACAAATGTGGGGCTCTAGCCAATGGACAGATTTAAAACTATTAAAAACCATAAAGCCATATCTGACAGATTATACATAGTGGCATATGATGACAAGTGGCCAATTTGTGTTTTGTCGTTCCCTCCCGTTCCTGGTCTGAGAGTGCTTCATGGGCACGGGGAGGGAATAATAACTCACAAGGGAGAGGAGAGTCGGGTAGGGTGCCCCAGCCACGATGCAAACCATTGTGGTCCTCAACCGAGCGCCTGACGGAACATCTCCGCCTGACAGGCCCTGCGGAACTGCATAAGATCCCGCAGGGCCCTCATGTCATGCGGCAGAGAGTTCCGCCAGGTGGGAGCCAGGGCTGAATGCGGCAGGGAGTTCCGCCAGGTGGGGGGCAGGGCTTAAAAGGCCCTGGCCCTTGTTGAGGACAGCCGGAAGAAGAGCGTAATGCTCTCCCAGGGCTAAAAGGCCACATGGTCAGTTTGTGGCAGAAGCACGATACGAATCAAGCTCTTCCTGATTTTTGGCAGATCACGGGAGGTGGTCGTTCCACTCTGTTCTGCTAGGGTCAGGCCTCACCTGGAGTCCCGTGTCCAGTTTGGGGCACCAATTTGAGGAAGGATGCTGACAAGCTCGAGCGTATCCAGAAGAGGGCAACCGGGATGGTGAGAAGGTTGGAATCCAAGTCTTACGAGGAAAGGCTGAAAGAGTCCGGTCTGTTTAACCTGGGAAAGAGAAGGCTTAGAGGGGACATGATGGCAGTCTTCAAGTATTTGAAGGGCTGTCGTGTGGAAGATGGAGCAGATCTATTTTCTCTCACTCTGGATTGCAAGACTAGATCTAATGGGTGGAAATTACAAGGGAGTCACTACCGGCTAACAATCAGGAGAAACCTCCTAACTGTAAGAGTGGTTGAGCAGTGGAACAGACTGCCTCGGGAGGTGGTGGAGGCTCCTTCGCTGGATGTTTTCAAGCGGAGGCTGGACGACCATCTTTCGAGTAAGTTGTAGGGCTCTCTTTCGGCTCTTCTCCTGCAGAGTGCAGGGGGTTGGACTGGATGACCTGCAAGGTCCCTTCCAACTCTAACGTTCTATGATTCTGA
>NW_015172164.1:41970-45927 GCF_001447785.1 Gekko japonicus | reverse complement strand
CACTCTGCCTCCCTCCGTCTGGCAGTGAAAGGCTGCTCTAAAGAATCCGCATACCAGGGCATTTCCGCAAGAGGTATTGTTGGGGGGGGGGTTGGTGGCGGAGGAGGACTTAATATCCGACTGGATAGCAACTGCAGCACATGCAACAAAAGGTCATCCTGCCATTCCAGATCTCATTTCCCACGCTATCTTGATTTACACTTGGAAGCACGTTTGCCACCTGCAACAAAAGATTCTCCGAAACACCGGAGAAGCAGCAATAAAAGCTAGGGAGAGAGGGCCCCCCCATAAATTAAAATTTTACAAAGAAGAAGAAGAAGTAGTAGAAAAAAACCCCAATAACAACGCCCAAGTCATAATGCTCTGATAAACATAACCGTAAATCCTAGGCAGAACCCTCCAAGCATCCATCTATTCTCAACGCAATGAATCGCTTTCCGTGCTATTGTCCTCCGTGAAATCAAGGTGAGGGCGGGCAGGGATTTTTATTGACGACAGAGGAGCAAAACGCATATTGCCTCCTGGCTCCCGAGCCCCGTCGGACGGAATCCATAAGGCTTGTCTGCCAAATTCTGGATGCGATCCAAAACCAAAGGAAAGCTCTTTCTCCCTCCCTGCCTAGGAAGGTCTGCGTCTTTCTTCATTTCTCCCTCATTGTTTGTTCGTTTGAAGAAAGGATGCATCTGAGTTTGCTCTGTACAGTGAGGGGTCCTCTGTCTTGCGTTCATTGCTGCTGCCTGCAATGCAAAATGCATTGCCAATGGAGGGGCTCTGTTGGGGAGGGGCTGTGGCTCAGTGGAGGAACCTCTGCTTGGCACGCAGAAGGTCCCAGGTTCAATCCCCGGCATACCCAGCTGAAAGGATCTGGCAGCAGGTGATGGGAAAGACCTCCGCCTGAGACCCTGGAGAGCTGCTGCCAGTCTTTTAAATACTGGCCTTGATGGACTGATGGTTCGGTTCAGTATAAGGCAGCTTCGTGTGTTCATGCTAACTGAAGGTCCCAGGTTCAATCCCCAGCATCTCCATTTAAACGGACCAGGCCTTAGGTGATATGAAAGACCTCATTCCTGAGACCCTGGGGAGTTGCTGTGGGTCTGTGCAGACAATATTGACCTTGATGGACCCAGGGTCTGATTCAGTATATGCAGCTTCATTTGTTCGTGTAATCAGAAGGTCCCAGGTTCAGTCCCCGGCACTACCAATTAAAAGGAGCAGGCAGGAGGTGATGGGAAAGACCTCCACTTGAGACCCTGGAGACTGTAAAGAGGGGTCATGGCTCAGTGGCAGAGCCTCTGCTTTGCATGCCGAAGGTCCCAGGTTCAATCCCCGGCATCTCCAGCTAAAAGGACAAGGCAGGAGGGGATGGGAAAGACCTCCGCCTGAGACCCTGGAGAGCAGCTGCCAGTCTGAGTAGACAATACTGATCTCAAAGGACCAAGGGCCTGATCCTTTTTTAAAGATTTATTTATTTCGGCTTACATAATCAAAGGTCTCAAAGCACATGTATAAAATGCAGTTCATGTTTAAAGGTCGAAACAAAGTTAAAACAGTGAGCTTCTCCAAACTGGTAGGATATAATCAGTATAAAACATTGCGAAGATATTGTTTAAAACAGGTAAGATAAATATAAGCTTTTCAGTGGTATCCACGATCTACGCTTCAGTGCTATTATAGCTGCTAAATACCTTGCTACTGACGCAGTAATTGCCGTGTTAGTATCTGTCAGCAAATAAGAAATCACCCACGACTCAAGTGGAAGATGATATTTTGTTAAAATAGGTAGTATTCAATAAGACCTAGGAGCTATCCAGTGGGAACAAAACAGGAGGCGGCGTGTCAACGTCTCAGTCTCACCGGATGCGCAGGTGCAAACTCTATCTGAATAGGGAATGCGTGCAAAACGACCCGTTAACTTTCCATTGAGCCTAGCTGCATGACAACATTGAGCCTAGCAAGAGTGAAAGCAATTCTATGGGAAGGGAGGGTAAGATGGAAGGGAAGGGAGGGTAAATATGATGGAAGAGCCAACAAGGGGAGATTTCCCAACGCTAGTGGAGAGCATATGCGCCTTGCATGTGCGGCAGTGCTCGCCCTATCCCAATTTTTGTTGCTGTTGTTGTTCAGTCGCACAGTTGAGTCCGACTCCTCACGACCCCCTTGGACCACATCACGCCAGGCCCACCTGTCTTCTGTTGTGCTCTGGAGTTTGCTCAATTTCATGATCGTTGCATCTATTCCAGTTACCTGCCCTCAGTTTAATCTGGGTCCATGCTTCCTGCCGGGACATATTTTCCAGCATTGTTAATGGGATACCAAGGAGAGCCAGTTTCTTATCTATTTGCTTAAACCAGGTATTTCTAAAACTATCCTCCTTCGATATATGTATTAGGTTTCCCCAGGAGTCATTTCGTAGAAAAAGAGGTGCAGGAGCTCATTAGCATAAGTCATTTGCATATGCCATACCCCCTGACATCACCAGAAGTGTGTCAGAAGGCAACACGCACCTCTCAGGCTCCACTGGACTGTTTTGGATAGCTAGCTATTGGGGGGGGGGGAAACGTGCAGTTCTGTCCTCGCAGAGGAGGGAGAGCTTGTACCCGAATAAAACCTGGTCTTAAAGGTGCCACTGGTCTGCTGGGAGCAGGGGGTGGGGCTTGTTGCATGTGCCCGCCCCCCTGGGCTCATTACTGCCGGAGCTCCGCTCCTGTGCGCTCCTGCAGGAAATGACCCCTGTTGGTTTCCCGATGTTGAATTAGAAAACCAGACCTTCAGTCTTAGTCTAAAAGCAGCCAACCACGCTCTAAGTTCTAGGGAGCTCTGTGACAACCCCCACCCAAGCACTGCTCCAGCCACGCGTTTAGGAACGCCCGTGATTCATCTTAAAAATTGTATCATTATATTATCTAAAGATTCTGAAGCTGCACTAATCCAAATGGGAACGCCGTATGAAATTTGAGGCATTATTTTTGCACTGAAGGCTTTGATAGCCATCGGCAATGTTCCCTCTAAGCTGTGGAGTCTTGTGAGCAAAAATTCTGCTTTGTGAGCTACTGGCATTAAAGTTGTGAGCGAGTGATTTGGCTACTGCATAAATTAGTTTGCTCTGGAGCCATCCTCCCTGAGCTAAGACAACAATGTGTGAGCCCGAGGCTAAAAAACGGTGAGCTACCTCACACTAACTCAGCTTACAGGGAACACTGGCCATCGGTATATATTGGCCACCTGCCGAATAATAGTATCTTAAAAGAGCATTTACACTAGGTCTAGCATTACCACGGGCCAGCTTAGGACGACGCTTCCATGACAGGCTCTGAGAAAAGACCACTCCCAGATATTCAAGATGGTTTGTCAGTTCAGTATAAGGCAGCTTCCTGCGTTCGTTCAAGCAGAAGGGTCCTAGGTTCAATCCCTGGCACCTCTAGTTAAAAGTGCTATGAAAGACCTCCGCCTGCTGAGACCCTGGAGAGTGGATGCCAGCCTGGGTAGACGAACTGGTCTGATCCAGTAGAAGGCATCTTCATGGTTTTTTCACACCGGAGCTTTCTGCACACTTTCCTCCACCCACTGCCATTTTTCCTACACAGCACACACAGAGAATCTTTTCAGGGCTTATTTTTTAAAAATAAATAGTGGGGATAGATGTCGCCCAATAGAGCTGGGGAAACATTCTTCCTGGCGCTCCCGCTGTGAAGAACTTGGCCGCCAGTTGTGGGACGTCGCCCATCTTGGATTCTATGTAAATTATCAAAGCACCAAATTTTATGTCAAGATATAGTGTTTTTATTATGCTGTTGTTTGTATGCATATTTTAACTTCGGCATGGACGTTTGTTAGCCGTCCCGAGCTGTATATTGGATGGGGCGGGATATAAATCCCAAAAATAAATAAATAAATAAATAAATATAAAAAGAAACAAAACGTTATTTCTGTGGTGATGACCAATGCTCCTTCTGTGGA
>NW_015172164.1:35044-41129 GCF_001447785.1 Gekko japonicus | reverse complement strand
TTATCAAAGCACCAAATTTTATGTCAAGATATAGTGTTTTTATTATGCTGTTGTTTGTATGCATATTTTAACTTCGGCATGGACGTTTGTTAGCCGTCCCGAGCTGTATATTGGATGGGGCGGGATATAAATCCCAAAAATAAATAAATAAATAAATATAAAAAGAAACAAAACGTTATTTCTGTGGTGATGACCAATGCTCCTTCTGTGGAGTCCTGTGAGCAAAAATTCTACTTTCTGAGCTGCTGCCGTTAAAGTTGTAAGTGAGCGATTCGGCTACTGCATCAATTCGTTTGCTCTGGAGCCCTCCTCCCTGAGTCAAGACGAAACGGTGTGAGCTGGAGGCTAAAAACCTGTGAGCTAGCTCACACTCACTCAGCTTAGAGGGAACACTGGTGATTACCATTTTTCAGCCCTCCACAAGCCTTTTGTTAGCGTGGCAGGGAAAGCGGCAGATCTGAGGGACCGGGAGAAGGAAAACGGGACCGACAGGGGTGGGGCGTTGGAACGGACGCCCCTTCCTTTCCAGATGGCGGGGCAACACGCTTTGATCGACGGCTGGGGCACAGCTATGGCAAAACAATGTAAGGGTGCTATTTTTTTAAAGTGTGCCAGTTCGGACATCCACAAACTAAAAGGCACCTGTGTGGAAGCAGTCTTACTTTCCTGCGGAGGAGAAGCATCAGATCCAGCGCCGGGTGCCGAAACCGTCAAATTGCAGGTTCTCTCCCCTGCGCCATTTTAGAGCAAATTTCTAAGCTAAAGCTTGGAAACAGGACTAATCTCTGGCGAAGGCTCAGAAGCCAGAAGCCAGGCTAAGGGAGGTAAATCCAGTGAACCGGGACGGCAAACCCTCTCTCGGATTTGCTGGGTTGTTCCCCCCCCCCCAGCATTACAAACAGATTTTCGGCAAGTGGAAGTTGAAATGAAATAGAAATGTATTTGTATTTAGCCATAAGCCATTACAAACCAAGGATTAGAGTAAAATATAAGATATAATAAAGCCATACAATCGGAATAAAATTTGAATCAAAAGGTATCTGCTAAGATCAATATTAATTAGTTCCCATAAGAACAGCGTTAGCCCGTATTTTCTTTACAGCCAAGGAATATGGCGTCGAAACCAGCTAACAAGAATACAATCTTCTCAGAATCTGAGTAGAAACGTGAATCTGATAGAATCCCAGAGAGAAATTTTAACCTAGGTTGGGCGATACATCGAGCATTCAAGAATATAATGAGGAAGTTCCTCAATAACAGAAGAGCCACAAATACAAAACCACTGTTCCTTAGGTGTTCTACTGTAAAGTAAAGGTTTCCTTGCTCGAAAGCCAGTCGAATCCGACTCTAGGGTTGTGGTGCTCATCTCCGTTTCCAAGCCGAAGAGCCAGCGCTGTCCGAAGACATTTTCTGTGGTCATGTGGCCGGCATGACTAAACGCCGAGGCACACGGAACGCTGTTACCTTCCCACCGAAGCGGTACCTATTTATCTGCTTGCAGTTTCTTGCTTTCTAACTGCTAGGTTGGCAGGAGCTGGGGCCAGAGACGGGAGCTCACTCCGTCACGTGGCACTCGGGTCTTGAACTACTGAACTACCGACCTTCCGGCCTGCAGTTCAGTGGCCGGCTAATGCGGTAAGTGTAAGTTAGTCTGGAGACGTTCACTTCAGGAAGCCAGTCTCCGACCAACATTTTAACTCTCACCGCCTGTGCTTTTTTAAAAAAAGATTTCAAATTAATGTCAGCTCAGACTTCCTTTTGCGTTGGTGCTCGAATGCCCGGAGACATTTTTTGTTTGGGTGTCTCCCCCCTCCCCCGGATTATCAGCAAAGAGATTTCTTCTGAAGGTTACCTTGAGCGCCTCCTTAGAATTTCCAGTGGTGCTCAGACTCGTATCCGTTATCATTCATCTGTGCCTTGCGTCTGAAACAGCAGTGAGGGATGGCCAGAGATATCCAGGAGTCCTGAGGCACAAAAATCCAAGTGGCTCCGGCCACACCCTGATGAATGTGGGGCACAATCCAGGGGAAACATCATCTCCTCCATGAGATCCACTGATATCAGTAGTTTCTTGAAACTGGGATGGCTCATCCACATCCTCCATTTTACTTCCAGCTGTCCCTTATTGCTGTTATTAGACTCAGGGCAGACCAAAGAAAGTACTTCTTTGCACAACGTGTCATTCACTTATGGAACTCCCTGCCACAGGATGCCGCGAGTTTTGTTGGCTTTCAAAGGAGACTTGGACAAATTCACGGAGGAATCATAGAACGTTAGAGTTGGGAGGGGCCTTACAGGTCATCTAGTCCAACCCCCTGCACTCTGCAGGAGCACAGCTGAAAGAGAGCCCTACGACGTACCCAAAAGATGGTCATCCAGCCTCCGCTTGAAAACGTCCAGCGAAGGAGCCTCCGCCACCTCCCGAGGCAGTCCGTTCCACTGCTCAACCACTCTTACAGTCAGGACGTTTCTCCTGATATTTAGCCGGTAACGACTCCCTTGTCATTTCCACCCATTAGATCTAGTCTTGCAATCCGGAGCAAGAGAGAACAGATCTGCTCCATCTTCCACATGACAGCCCTTCAGATACTTGAAGACTGCCATCGTCCCCCCTCTAAGCCTTCTCTTTCCCAGGCTAAACACACCCAACTCTTTCAGCCTTTCCTTGTAAGACTTGGATTCCAACCCTCTCACCATCCTGGTTGCCCTCTTCTGGACATGCTTAGGATACGTTTGCATTTCCGCTACCTGGCATTACATTTTATGACACACACAGCCCGGCAAGGTCTCATTTATGTCAGATCTGGCCCTCGTAACAAATGAGTTCGACACCCCTGCTCTACACTATAGAGATCAGTTCTCCTGGAGAAATACCAGGGTTGCCAGCTCTGGCTTGGGAAATACCTGGAGATTCTGGGGGTGGAGCCGGAGAAGGGCGGGGTTTGGGGAGGGGCTTCAGTGGGGTAGGATGCCACCGAGTCCACCTTCCAAAGCAGCCATTTTCTCTGAGTGAGCTGATCTCCCAGGAAATCTCCAGCCACCACCTGGAGGTTGGCAACTCTACACAGCACCTTGGATGTTACCTTATTTTCCTGAAAGGGCCAATGCCTTCAACATCTGCATTGCAGCTGGGGGGGGGGAACGGGACGCCTGAATATAGCATGCCACATTATTTTTCCAACTTCAATACATTCCGGGTGGGGGTGGGAGATAGGGAGGCGAACGAAGAAGAACAAGTCATACATCAAAGAAGTGGGTCGGCTCCCGTCTTTTGGCAAGACAGAATTGCTGGGCACATCAGCATTTTGAGAGAGCAAATGCACCTGGCCAGACCGATACCGTAATATTATACCGTACTTTTGGGATCAGCTTGGTTACTGTTCCTTGGGTTTATTCAGGGATAGGGATGGGCACGAACCAGGAAAATGCGGTTCCTGTCGGTTCATCATTTACAGCAAGCAGAACCCCGAACCGAATCAGTTCATGGCGCTGCAAACCCCGTTGAAAGGGACCGCGGTCCCTTTAAATGAGGTTTGCAGAAAGCACGGGAAACAGCTGAGGAGAGAGGAGCAGGCTGCTCATCGCTGCTCAGTTATTCTTGTTGCATTCAGGGGGTAACAGAGAGCAGGGGTTTAAAGGGACCCGGAGTCCCTTTAAACCCCCGCATTCTGCTCTATCCACAAGCAGCCACGAACCGCCACAAACTGCTTTAAAGTTCGTGGAAGTTTGTGACGATAGACCCAGTTCGTGAACCATAAATGGGAAAATTCATAACGAATTTTGCTTTCTGATTAGGTCCGTGCCCATCCCTGTTCAGGACCAAGCATGCGGGTGACGGGGAAGAAAAAGTACATTTTACGAGGCCTCCGGTATCCAGGACAGGCACAAGACCATTACCCGACATGGTTTAGTTATGTTGTTCCAGAAACAAAACACAGTTTTGCTTACTTGACTTCATATGTATCAAGTGTGGGGCAGGGTTTGAATAGCTCCACAGAAGAGACACAGGTCTGTGTTATGGTTGCCATCCCCCAGGTGGGGCCTGGAGATCTCCTGGAATTACAGCTGAGCTCCAGACTGCAGAGGAGGAGAAGAATTGGTTTGGTGTTGTGGTTAGGAGCGCGGACTCTAATCTGGGAGAACCGTGTTTGATTCCCCACTCCTCCACGTGCAGCTGCTGGGTGACCTTGGGTCAGTCCCAGTTCTCTCAAGAGCAGTTCCTTCAAAGCTCTCTCGGCCCCACCTCACAGGGTGTCTGTTGTGGGGAGGGGAAGGGAAAGGTGACTGTAAGCTGCTGTGAGATTCCGAATGAAGGGCAGGGTATAAATCCCATAACGCGACCTGAAACCAGATTGTAATGGATCCAAATTTAAATTATACATAAATAAATCACAGCCTTCCTTCCAAGTCTTTGCAAGCCCATTAGAAGATTCCTCTTTAGAGCTCGTGTTTAAATAAGAGACCCACCACAGTAGTTCCCCATACTGACTCACCAAGCCAGTTTGGTGTCGTGGTTAAGTGCGTGGGCTCTAATCTGGGAGGACCGGGTTTGATTCCCCACTCCTCCACTTGCACCTGCTGGATGACCTTGCGCAAGCCATAGTTCTGATAAGAGCTGTTCTTGAAAAAGAGCAGTTTCTGTCAAGAGCTCTCTCAGCCCCACCCACCTCACAGGGTGTCTGTTGTGGGGAGGGGAAGGGAAAGGAGTTTGTAAGCCACTCTGAGACTCCCTTGGGTAGTGAAGGGCGGGGTATAAATCCAATCTTTTCTTCTTCTTTCTCTCCTCCCAGCTCCCCCCCCCCATCCACCCCTTTTTAAATACTCCGCTCACGCAAGCTCAAATTTGTATCTCCCGATCTGGAGCTCCTGCACGGCATCAAGATTGAAAACCTAATTTTCATTCCTTCTACTTGAGCTGAATTGTTGTTATTATCCAGTTTTCCAGATGTGAAGATCTGTCAGGGACTGTCAGGCCCGGCACGTCTAAATTCTGGATCCCCGCTGAGCAGCTAAAAGGGGGGAAAGAAATGTAATTTCTTTCTCTCTGACAATCAGCGTCCCATTGTTATGACGGCCTTCTCCTCTTTGGAATGCGCCCCTATTATTTCTTAATAACGTGTGTAATGCGTCTTAATAGCCCAAGAGGGCTCCAGCCCCATACCTAAATCACCAAACTCTTTCCACGAGATTAAACATTATTTGACGTCTGAGCGCTGGAATTTTTTAGTACAGTCAACTTGAATAATCCAGAGTGAATTATTGCTTCAATAAACTATCCCTGCTTCATAAGGGGGAGGGGGGGAGTCCAACAATTATGTAGCAAATAACGTAACCAGGAAGGCAGCTGTATTTTCAGAAAAATAAAATCTGTTTTCGGAGTAGTGCGTTTGAAGGTGGCAACAGTGGTCGTGGGGGGGACAGGACTAAAGTGTGGGAGGATGGAAATGCAAATTTCCTAAGTTAATTGTGAAAATAATTGGGAATAGCACTGAGTTGGACCCAGAGATCCCCAAGGCAGGAGAAAAAGAGCAGCTAGCACCACGCCATACCTACTTGCACAATGGAGTGATCAACTTGGGCTGCCACCTCTGGGTTAGGAAATTCCTGGAGATTTGGGGATGGACCTCTGTAATGGCATAGAGTCCACCCTCCACAGGAGCTGTTTCCTCCTGGGGGGCTGGGCTCTGCAACCTTGACACCAGTTGTAATCCCCAAAGACCTCCAGGCCTCTCCTGGAGGCTGACAACCCTAATAAGTAGTAGTAGTAGAAGAAGAAGAGGAGGATGAGGATGAAAATATTAATGTATTTTAATGTATTTATTGTCTTAGTGTTTTAAATGTTGTTGGCCGCCTTGAGCCAGTCCTGTGGCTAGGCGGGATACAAACAGAAATCATAAATAAATAAATAAATAAATAAATGAGGAGGAGATTGGATTTATACTCTGCCCTTCACTCGGAGTCTCAGAGTGGCTTACAAACTTCTTTCCCTTCCCCCTCCCCAAAACAGACACCCTGTGAGGTGGGTGGGGCTGAGAGAGCTCTGAGAGAATTGCCCTTTCAAGGACAGCCCTGACAAAACTATGGC
>NW_015172164.1:33638-34643 GCF_001447785.1 Gekko japonicus | reverse complement strand
AGTGGAGGAGTGAGGGAATTGGATCAGCATATGGAGCAGAAGTCCATCAGTGGCTATGAGACACAAGGCATAGATAGGAAATCTCCATCTGGGGCAAGGGATGTTCTGTATTCTTGGCGCTTGGGGGGGGGGCAACAGTGGGAGGGCTTCTAGTGTCCTGGCCCCACTGCCGGACCTCCTGAGGGCCCCTGGTATTTTTGGCCACTGTGTGACACAGAGTGTTGGACTGGAGGGGCCACTGGCCTGATCCAACACTGGCTTCTCTTATGTTCTTAACTATGGCTTGCCCAAGGTCATCCAGCAGCTGCGAGTGGAAGAGGAGTGGGGAATCTGGGAATTCTCCCAGATTAGGGTCTGCGCACTCAACCACTACACCAAGCTGGTGGGTTCTATAGAAGTTCTCAGGCTGCCCCTCATCCTAGAGAGTGCACAGCTGGGAAATCTCTGGATATGATTTCACATGGATGGAAGAAGACCCCTTCCTCACGGGGGTCCCAACCCATTGTTTCATGGCACACTGATGCTTTCAACTACATCCTAAAGGAGGGCCAAAAAATGCAAAGGCAGCCCACAAGGCGGAAGGAAATGAAACTTTGCCACCACAGCTACCAAGCCATTCAGCAACGGCTTGAGTCGGATGGCCACAAAGAGATTTGATGCTTGGCTCACGAGCGATCACATCTGTCAAGAATGGTGCGCCAGGCATTGCTTGCCATGAAATCTGCAGCTTCTCTTCATGCTTGTACGTGCCCAGTCTCAGACGAGAGGGGCCAGAGATTTGATGCTTGGCTCACGAGCGATCGCATCTGTCAAGAATGGTGTGCCAGGCATTGCTTGACATGAAATCTGCAGCTTCTCTTCATGCATGTATGTGCCCAGTCTCAGACGAGAGGGGCTGTTCTGCACATAGAACGGGAAGAGGAAGAAGAGGAGGAGGAAGAAGAGGAAGAGTTGGATTTATACCCCGCCCTTCACTCGGAGTCTACGAGCGGCTTACAATCTCCT
>NW_015172164.1:3558-33622 GCF_001447785.1 Gekko japonicus | reverse complement strand
CACCCTGTGAGGTAGGTGGGGCTGAAAGAGCTCTGACAGAAACTGCTCGAGAGAACAGCTCTGAGAGAACTTGTGACTGACCCAAGGTCACCCAGCTGGCTGCATGTGGAGGAGGAGTGGGGAATCAAACTCAGTTCTCCGGGTTAGAGTCCGCCACTCTTAACCACGGCACCAAACATGCTGACCTTGCCCATCCAAAGAGAGCTGGAGCTGCAGTGCTCTTCCAGCCTAGGGGGTTTAGGAGGATTTACCCGAGATTACAGCACTCGGTACAAAACGGTACAGCCTTTGTGACACTACAGGAGGTCTTGGAGTGTCAACGGCTAATTCACTGGCGTGCCTAAAAATAACACTGCAGCCCAGGGGGCTCTGCGATGAAGACTTCTGCACCTTTTTTGCTTCGACTAGCTCAAGGAGGAGGGAGCCAATACACTTCCAAGGGGGAGGAGACTACGGCCCAATCTGCATCTAGCATTTGCTCTGCTGTCTTACCGAACCCACGGTGGAACAGAAAGTCCCCTCTACATTGCATGCCACTTCCACTTTGATTTACTGTCAGAGTTTTATGGCAGTGTCCAGACTGCACGCCACTTTCACTTCATTTGATCTCTTGGTGTTACGGCAGCCGCCTGCATCGATTTATGGCTGTTTTATGGCCATTCAGGGTTGACTCTGCAGTCCTGGGGTATTTGGATGTGGTTTTGAGCCCTATCTTTTTCTGTTCCCATGTGAGTTTGGTAAACCAGCGGTAGCAAATGCTAGATGCAGATTGGGCCTGTGACTCAGTGGCAGAGCCTCTGCTTGGCATGCAGAAGGTCCCAGGTTCAATCCCCAGCATCTCCAGTTAAAAATTGCCAGGTGGGATGGGAAAGACCTCCGCCTGAGACCTGTGAAGAGGGGCTGTGGCTCAGTGGCAGAGCCTCTGCTCGGCATGCAGAAGGTCCCAGGTTCCATCCCTGGCCTCTCCAATTAAAAATGTGTCAGATAGGATGCCAGGTCACCCCTGCCAGCGGCAGGGGGGCTGGGGGATAGGGCGGTCAGATCCAGGTTGGGCGACCCTTGAAGATTTGGGGACGGAGTCTGGGAGCACAGAGACCTCAGTGGGGAACAACGCCATAGAGTCCACCCTCCAAAGTATCTATTGTCTCTAGGAGGACTGATCTCTGTAAGTCTGAGATGAGGTGAAACTCCGGGGGATTCTTCAGGTCTTACCAGCCCTAGCCGAGGACAGAGACCTCAGTGGGGTACAATGCCATACAATCCACCCTCCAAAGCATCCATTTTCTCCAGGGGAACAGATCTCTGTAGTCGGGAGATAAGCAATTCCAGGGGATCCCCAGGTCCCACCTGGACGCTGGCATCCCTATCCGAACTGGAAGTGACCGTGTGTAGCTCTAGGCATTGTTTGAAACTATATGGCCGTGATCATCAGGAATTCAACATTCTGAATCTTCCAGTGCAATCCCCAGTTGTTATTGCTCATCTTCAGACACTTGTGACTAATGTTCCCTCTATGCTGCGTTAGTGTGAGCTAGCTCACAGTTTTTTAGCCTCTGACTCACACATTTTTGTCT
Source organism: Gekko japonicus (assembly GCF_001447785.1). NCBI lineage: Eukaryota > Metazoa > Chordata > Lepidosauria > Squamata > Gekkonidae > Gekko > Gekko japonicus. The sequence goes on along the minus strand of NW_015172164.1, from coordinate 32,048 downwards.
CAGCTCAGGAAGGATGGCTCCAGAGCAAACTAATTTATGCAGTAGCCAAATCACCCACTCACAAAGTAGAGTTTTTGCTCACAAGACTCCACAGCTTAGAGGGAGCATTGGTTGTGACCACGGTCAGCTAGTAACACAATTGCCAGGCCTAGGCCGGGTCAACGTTTTTGTACGGAGTGACCCGTATTGTTTAGCCGCAATAATTCAGAGCATTGCTTCAGGGTTTTGATGCAGCTCGGGGCAAAATGCTGTATTATAAATTATACTGCACAAAGCTGAATTTGACCTACCAGTCAAGGCATAATAAACTGACTTAATTTGGAATATTAACTACGCATTGTGGCCTAAAGGAATCCCTCCTCCCCCTTTCCCCCCTAAGTGTAGTTCTGAATTATACAAGAATCTGTCTCTCGGGTGAATCCAAAATATAAATTGCTAGTATTCGTACTACACATATAGAAACAAGTTGCATTCACGACTCACCAACAGGGAAAATATATTAATTCTAAATACTCTCGCCCTCTCATTGTTGGGAAAGAACAAGTATAGGTCATGGGTGCTGTTGTTTTTTAACTGCATCTTTCTGTTTTAAATGACAAATGTTTTAAATGAAGTTTCTGAACGACTAAAGAATTTGTTGTCGAAGGCTTTCACGGCCGGAGTTCATTAGGTGTTGTAGATTTCCCGGGTTGTGTGGCCGTGGTCTTGGCATTGTATGACCTGATGTTTCACCAGTGGCTGTGACTGGCATCCTCAGAGGTATAACACAGAAAGATGGAGGACTCTCTGTGTCCAGGTGAGAAGCAAAATGGTAGGCGGGTAATTTATATCTACTCAGGAAGGTGGGGTAGGGCTGAGTCATTGTCTTGTGGGAGTTCCCCAGGCTATGAACATGCTAATGGAGGAGCTTTCCTGAGGAGGTTCTTTTGCATGTGGATGGGCTGTTGACATTCTAATCTTACCTGTAGTGCTATTGTCAGACGTAGAGCCTTTTGTGTTTTTCAGGACTGGAAACCATGCATAGCACTACAGACAAGATTAGAATTTCAACAGCCCATCCACATGCTAAAGAACCTCCTCAGGAAACAGAAAACCTCCTCAGGAAACAGCCAATCCATATGCAAAAGAACCTCCTCAGGAAAGCTCCTCTATTAGCATGTTTCACAGACTGGGGGACTCCTTCAAGATAATGACTCAGCCCTACCCCACCTTCCTGAGAAGATATAAATTACCTGCCTACCATTCTTCTTCTCACCTTGAGACAGACACCTTGACTCCCTCTTCCTGGCTTATACCTCTGAGGATGCCAGTCACAGCTGCTGGCAAAACGTCAGGTCCTACAATGCCAGGACCACGGCCACACAGCCTGGAAAATGTACAACAACGAAAGAATCCTTGCCACTCCGTGTGGCTGAATGCGGTGCTTCCCAGACGCTGACAACAGATTCAGAGGGCAGTTGTGGCTGGCCTGCAGCAATGCTCCCTCTGTGCTGTGGAGTCCCCATGAGGCCCAAATTCCACTTTGTGAGCTACCGGCATTAAAGTTCTGAGCAGGCAGGTGATTTGGCTACTGCACAAATTAGTTTGCGCTGGACTGGAGCCATCCTTCCTGAGATAAGACTACAATGTGTGAGCCGGAGGTTAAAAGACGGTGAGCTAGCTAGCTCACACTCACTCAGCTTAGAGGGAACACTGGTCTGCCATAAAAGAGCCGGATTCGAGTCCAGCAGCACCTGAGAGACCCACAAGTTTTTCAGGGTATGAGTGTTCGAGAGTCAACGCTCCCGTCCCCAGATACAAGACGACAAAGGCAGCCTTGGTTCTCATACCCCGAATATCTTGTTGGCCTCTGAGGAGAGAGAAGAGGAGATTCACTACCCAAAGGAGTCTCAGAGCAGCTCACAATCTCCTTTCCCTTCCACTCCCCACAACAGACACCCTGTGAGCAGTGTTCCCTCTAAGCTGAGTTAGTGTGAGCTAGCTCACAGTTTTTTAGCCTCCAGCTCACATATATTTTTTCTTCGCTCAGGAAGGACAGCTTCAGAGCAAACTACTTTATGCAGTAGGCAAATCACCTGCTCACAAGTTTAATGCCAGTAGCTCACCAAGGAGAATTTTTGCTCACAAGACGCCACAGCTTAGAGGGAGCATTGCCAGTAAGGCAGGTGGGGCTGAGAGGGGGCTCTTTTGAGAACTACTCTTGAGAGAACAGCTCTGAGAGAACTTGTGACTGACCCAAGGTCACACCAGCAGCTGCATGTGGAGGAGTGGGGAATCGTACCCAGTTCTCCCAGATTAGAGTTCGCGCTCCTAACCACTACACCAAACTGGTTCCTGAACTTGAATCTTATTGTAACGCTAACAATTATCTGTCTTAGCCGGCAACAGAAATCACACCCGGACTAGGAGAGGACTGCCCTAACCTAGGAACGTACTTCAGGCAGATAGACCCCATCGCTAAAAACGAGGATCGGCTACTTGCTGCCAGTGTTCCCTCTAAGCTGAGTTTGTGTGAGCTAGCTCACAGTTTCTTAGCCTCCGGCTCACACATTTTTGTCTCGGCTCAGGAAGGAAGGCTCCAGGGCAAACTAATTTATGCAGAAGCCAAATCGTTCGCTCACAACTTTAAATGCCAGTAGCTCACAAAGTAAAAATTTGCCTCACCAGACTCCACAGCTTAGAGAGAGCATCGCTTGCTGCCTGATTTCCCTTGGATAAATGGCAGAACGTCAAGCAGAGACTCATTCGAAGGGAACAGAAGAGAACATCTGGCAGAAGGTCGTCCCTCCAGAGTGCAGGAGTCGGGCCCTTCGGGGCTTCCAGAGGTTAGAACCAGCACACTGCATTAAGCTCGGAGGGTGACAGATAGAGCTCTGCAAACAAGTCGAGAAGTAATTTGCTCTGTTCCGCCACACTCACAGCACGATCAGCTCCATTTGCAGTAATGGAAGCTTCTGAACAGTACAGAGAAGCCCCGTGTGGAGCAGGCAGCGACAGTCTACGGCAGACGGTCCTAACGGCGAGCACTCGGCTCAAGAGGGAAGCGTTTTTTGCGGAGCGAAGTCCGGCAGCGGGCATCCCAGGGCGAGGGTCTCTGTATCGATGGTCTCTCCGGCACAGACCACAATTTCTGTCCATCCCTCCTTCGCCTATAAATGTGTACAGAAAACATTTGAATGGCGTGAAGACAAAAAACATTATGTGTGGAAGTCTAAGCCAGTTTGGTGTCGTGGTTAAGTGTGCGGACTCTAATCTAGGAGAACCGGGTTTGATTCCCCACTCCTCCACTTGCACCTGGCTGGATGACCTTGGGCAAGCCGTAGTTCTGTCAGAGCTGTTCTTGAAAAAGAGCCGTTTCTGTCAGAGCTCTCTCAGCCCCACCTACCTCACACAGGGTGTCTGCTGTGGGGAGGGGGAGAGACAGGAGATTGTGAGCCACTCTGAGACTCCTTTGGGTAGTGAAGGGCAGGGTATAAATCCAATCTCTTCTTCTTCTTCTTCTAAGCTTGCAGCCTGCCTTGACCTTAACGGCCCAGGCTAGCCAGATCTGATCTCAGAAGCTAAGCAGGGTCGGCCCTGGTTCGTACATGGATGGGGAGACCACCCAGGAACCCCAGGGCTGCTACGCAGAGGCAGGCGAGGGCAAAACCACCTCTGTATGTCTTTTTGCCCTGACCTGGATGGCGCAGGTTAGCCTGATCTTTTCAGATCAGTGAAGGTAAGCAGGGTCAACGGGCCTGTAGCTACAGTGGGGGCACCTCGGGGCCTGCCTCCTCGACTTACTGCTAAGCCCCCCCCCCACTTCCCATCCAGGCCAGGCCCCTCAACTTCAATTTTTTAAATATTATTTGTGGAACTCCCTTGGGGGGGTGCGGGGTACTCCCCAACTTATTTAAAGCCCCCCCAATTTAAAAATCCTGGCTACAGGCCTGGGCGGTCACCCCTGCTTAGTCCTTGAATAAGAGACTATGAAGGAAGTCCAGGGTTGCTATGCCGAGGCAGGGAATGGCCAACCACGCCTGGATGCGTTTTTGCCCTGACCTGAATCGCCCAGGCTAGCCTGATCTCACCAGATCTCAGCTGCTACGTGGGGTCAGCCCTAGGTAGTCCTTGGATTACCAAGGAAGTCCAGGGTTGCTACGCAGAGGCAGGCAACAGCAAAACCACCTCTGAATGTCTCAGGCCTTGAAAACCCCACCGAAGAGTTAATATAAGTCGGCTGCGGCTCGACGGCACTTTATACACACACGAGCTTGTGGACAAAACCAGCAGACCACCGCAGCTCCGCAGCTATGATGGAAGAAGCCGACTCAGGTTCAGGGAGGAGAAGGGAAAGGTGTTTGTAAGCTGCTCTGAGACTCCGTGGGCGGGGTATAAATCCAATCTCTTCTTCTTCTTGCCTTGTCGGCAGGGAGTTTGGTGTAGTGGTGGACTCTAATCTGGGAGAACCGGGTTCGATTCCCCACGTCTCCACTTGCAGCTGCTGGATGACCTTGGGCAAGCCGTAGTTCTGACAAGAGCTGTTCTCTCAAGGGCAGTTTCTGCCAGAGCTCTCTCAGCCCCGCCTACCTCACAGGGTGTCTGTTGTGGGGAGGGGAAGGGAAAGGAGTTTGTAAGCCGCTCTGAGACTCTGAGTGAAGGGCGGGCTATAGATCCAATCTCCTCCTCCTCCTCCTCTTCCTCTTTTTCCATCGGGACTGGTGCCTCCAGACTGGCTGTAAGAGTGTCCAGGAGATAACAGCAGAGAACGGTTCTCTTGCGCTTTGCTCTCTCCCAGCTGCTTCTTGGGAGGACAACTCAACTAGGGGAGAGTCCCCTGCCAAGCTGTACGTCTCGGCATGTCGGCAGCTGTCCTGGCGTGCCAACCCTTGTAAGACGGGCCTGCCAATCACCCCTCTGGAGGCTTCCTCTCCCCCTAACAAGCAGAAAGTGGCTCCTCGAATGCCCGCCACCTCCAAGAGGCTCCATTCAAGAAAGCCTCCGCCGTCCAAGAGTGCCGTCTCCCTCCACCAAATTTGGATGAAGGATGATCCGCCGCCATCTGGTCCCCCTGTTTAAATTTTTAACCACCTCTCACTTGGAGAACTCCCCCCCCCCCCCGGTCCTCCTTCATACTCGTTCTGTCTTAACAAATTGGCCATAAGCTAAACTGCGCCATCTGTGACTCCCAGTAAATACAACTGTTGTTAATGAAATTACCCGGCTCCATCATTTTGATTTAAACGTCTCGCCGGCTTCTCCGGCGACCTTTTCGCTGCTTGCCACCGGATCGCAGGTTGCCGCCGATGCAGAGACGTGGCCGTGTGGGCTGGGCCCGGGGAAAGGAGTCCGCGTGCCAGGCACACTGGGCGGGCTGGCAAGTGCTCTGCCGCCGGCAGGGAAGCCCTGATGGCATTTCTGTCACGCCCAGCTTAGAGGCTGGAGTCCCGTCTGCGGCAGGCTCCGGGGCAGAACCCCCGCCGTGCCACCAAGTGGCCAACCTCCTGCTCCTCCTCACCCTCAATTTGTTCAGCAAAGGATATGGACGGATTTAGATCTCCGTTCCCACCCTTCTGAGCCAGGCGTACAAAATGCTTTCCATCATGGGGCTAATCTGACACACCGGAAGGAGAAAGGCAGCGGCGATCAGGGACCGCTGGGCCCTCCTGCCCAGACAAGTTCCAATGGTATAGCATCACCTGTAGGTTCGACAATGCCAAGACCACGGCCACACATCCAGGAAAATCTACAGCAACTAATACTGACCTTAATGGACCATTGGTCTGATTCTGTATAAGGCAGCTACACGTACGGTCATGAAAAAAAATTCCTCTGAATCCTGCCCTAGCTGCTGAAAGCCAGTTTGGTGTAGTGGTTAGGAGAACGGACTATAATCTGGGAGAACCGGGTTTGATTCCCCACTCCTCCTCCACATGCAGCTAGCTGGGTGACCTTGGGTCAGTCACAAGTTATTTCAGAGTTGTTCTCTCAGAGCAGTTTCTAATCAGAGCTCTCTCAGCCCCACCTACCTCACAGGGTGTCTGTTGTGGGGAGTGGAAGGGAAAGGAGACTGTAAGCCGCTCTGAGACGCCTTTGGCTAGTGAAGGGCTGGGTATCAAACCCAATCTCTTCTCTCCCACCAGGAGCTCCACGTCGCCTCGGCTGTCCCACCTGTTTGGCTGTTCAGTCAACAAGTTGCACAGGAGAAGAAAAAAAGGAAAGAAGCCGGAATGATTGTAGCTCACGAAGGCTACTAGGGGAAGCTGGCAGCAGCTTATAGATTGCTCAAGGTGGGCACAGGTGGATGGAACTGCAGGGCAGATTAAAAAAAAAAGCAGTCAAAGAAGAAGATTTATGTTTTGCGTGGGGGAAAGGGCCGAAGAAAAATAACCCGTCAGGCCAGGCGACACCGAAGTGAGCTGAACAGCTGCTCACACTGGGCCGGGACGGTCGGGGAAGCCGGGATGGAACGAATAACCACAGGGCCATCTGCTGACCCGGGGACTTTGCACCTTCAGGGTAGGACGCGGACTCTGTCCTCCAAGACAGAACAGGCAGTAAAGCCGCTTCCAGCCACATGGCCGAGCAGCACCTGAGGAGGGCGTGAAGGTTAAACCAAGTTCGGGAAGAAACTTCATTTCGAAGCAGGAATTTCGCAGGCTTCCTTTCCCGTAACATGGATTCCACTCTGCACGCTGCTTGCCAAATGGCTCTAACAAAAATGGGCCAGGCGACAGGTAGCTGTTCCTGAATCTAGACCGGGAGGGCAGGCTCTGGAACACTGGATTCTGGAGATAACTAACTGGAGCCAGACTAGCAGAGAGAAAGCGGGGTTGCACTTAGCTGTAACAGTTGTTCATCGAGTGGTCTTCTGTGCAGGCAGACACAGGACCGTCAGGACTGTAGCAACAATGGGGCTTTGAGGGGTGTCATGATTTGGGCTGTGCCACCAGAGGCCTACTAGGCCCAGGGAGCCTGGCTAGCAGTAGGGGAGGGTGGGCCTACAAACCCCAGAAGGCCTTGGGAAGTTTTGGTACCGATTTTGACCAATAGGGAAGACGAGGGCTGGGGAATAAAAGAACTGGTGCAAGAGAAAAAAGCTGTTCTTCTTCCCAGGGAAAAGCCAGAAGAGAGGCTGCTGTGGGGAAGAAACCTTCATCCTGAGGGAAGGGTAAGTAGTCTAAGGCCACTGGAGATAGTGAGCTAGGGACAGTATATATTTAAACGCGTTAGGGCATTTGATTTATTTTCACCCATTTACTGCTATTATTCTACACCTTGTTGTTTGCCCTCCTATAAAATAAGCTATTTTCATGGTTCACTCTGCCTGGTCCTCACGCCTGTTATTCGGCCAAAAGGGTGATCTGAAGGTCTTGGGAGGGTGCTCTGGGCCTTCTCAAGGGATCCTAAAATCCAGAGTGGTGGCAGCATTAGGTGACACCCCACCTGAGCCGTGACAGGAGGGCTCTGCCCCATTCTCGTTTTTATTTCAAAGGTCAGAAATATTCTTCAAAAAGTAGCTCTAAGTCTCTAAGCAGAAGCTGTTGTGCCACTGTATTAAAAAAAACCCTGTTTTTGAAAAATTCTCAGGTGGGGCAGTGTACCCACATAGCTGAGAAAGAGTGACTTCCTGGATGATTCCATGGTGGAAGAAAGATACGAACCCAGCTCCCGACCGCTGCCACCACCCCATAGCATGATCCAATCTCTGCAGCTTAGCCACTCGGCCTCTCCACAGCTTTCATTTGCAAAGTCCACATTGTTCAAGAGGTTCACAAGAAACTTTTGGCAGTCAACGGGATTCTGAACCATCCGTAGGCTAGATGTCAGTAGGTGGACAGTCTTTAGCTCAAGGCTAAGCTAAGGGCACTTGAAAATGCTGAGAGTGGTGTGTGCAGAGACACGTCCACAGCATTCGGTTCGGGGGTGGGATGGGGTTTTTTTTGGAAGAGATTCGTTCCAGAGGTTTGCTTACTTCCGTGCATTTTGACCATCGCTGCCCCCACCTCCCATTTAATCTAATATTTATTCTTAGCGCACTGAAATAAGCCAAGGAGCTTTGCCGTAGAACCTTAAGGAGAAATACTTACCTTAGTTAACGCGGAACTTTATCTCTGAGAAACGGTCCCAGATAACCTAGGTGATGCGCTCAGATCGATGGGAATGAGTCATCCGACTCTAACTTAGGACGACTTGCAGAATCCTTTCCTCACATAATGCTTGAAGCGTCCGACAGCTATCTAGAAAGCAAAGCAAATCTTCAACTGCTCATCCGCTCTTGCTCACTAAACATCAAAAGTACACGGTGCAAAAAAGAGAGAGAGAGAGAGAGAGAGAGAGAGTCCATATTCAGAACGTACAGGAAACTTTAAGCCCAGCCCAAACAGACCAATCTTCCCTTTCTGACGAAAATACCAGAAGGAAAAGGTCAAACATTTCAACCTGGGCAACATTTCAACTTCTGAGAAGGCTTTGTACCAATCACAGCGGCCAAGTTCCACCAGAATTCTCCGGAGAAAGAATTATTCTCCCTAATACCCAGACCTAACATTATCGGGAGGAGGAGGGAAGGAGAAATTGGATTTATACCCCACTCTGCACCCGAAGTCTCAGAGCGGCTTTAAGGCTTACAATCCCTTTCCCTTCCCCTCCCCACAACAGACACCCTATGAGGTAGGTGGGGCTGAGAGAGCTCTTTCAAGAACTGCCCTTGAGAGAACAGCTTTAAGAGAACTTGTGACTGACCCAAGGTCACACCAACAGCTGCACATGGAGGAGTGGGGAATCAAACCCGGTTCTCCTAGATTAGAGTCCGCACTCCAAACCACTACACCAAAATAGATGACACGACTTGCTATTAGTTTACCATTTGGGGATGGCACCTGGGGAGGACAGGGACCTCCATGGGGTATGAAGGAGGAGGAGATTGGATTTATACTCAGCCCTTCACATGGGAGTCTCAAAGCGGCTTACAAACTCCTTTCCCTTCCCCTCCCCACAATAGACACCCTGTGAGGGAGGCGGGGCTGAGAGAGCTCTGACAGAGACTGCTCTTTTTTCAAGAACAGCTCTGACAGAACTATGGCTTGCCCAAGGTCATCCAGCAGCTGCAAGTGGAGGAATGAGGAATCAAACCCAGTTCTCCAAGATTAGTGTCTGCACACTTAACCACTACACCAAACTGTCGCACTTAACCACTACACCAAACTGGCTCAAAACACAGCATCCATTTTCTCCAGGGGAACTGATCTCTGTAGTCTGGAGACGGGCTGTAATTCCAGGGGATCCCCAGGTCCCGCCTGGAGGCTGGCATCCCTAGGAATGGCCACGGCCGTTCTCGAGAAAGGCAGTCCTCCAGCCTCCTGTTTCCCCCAAACCCAGAGGAAGTTCTTGTGGTTACGGAAGTCACTGATCTCCGGTGACGAGGTCTCTTGTCAGCAGTGAGGCTAAATCCCCAAGCTGCCTTTTTTAACTAACGGAATCACCGGCTCATTAAGTTGCCTGCATGTCACAGAGCATCCCGGGTCTTATTAAAAGCTGACTTAGCTCCCCGTTTGCCACTTCTGTTTTTCTCAGCAGATCTTCCGCAGCAGGATGCAAAGATGTTGCCTGCTTTACCTTCTCCACACCTGCCTGCCGTCTTAGGTGCAAATAAGGGCAGGCGGCGGCAGCCATCCTTACTTATTCGTCTACCAAATTCATCACCTGCCACTCCCTCGACAAGCGAGGTTCGGGGTAGCTTACCACCAAATAAAGTACAATTCGGTAGACAATCTCGGAGGCAATAACGATATAGAATAAATGTGTAACACAATTTCAAACCGGCTTGATAAATCTCCTATCAAAACACAGCTGCACCCAACAGCCCAGCAGTAAAATGATCTGGTAGAAACAAGAAGTACAAGAGATATGCAGTGACTAATTAAAAGCCAGTAAAGAATGCAAGGAGAGCCCTGCTGGATCAGACCAGTGTGGGTCCATCTAGTCCAGCCTCCTGTCTCACATGGTGGCCAGCCAGTTCCTCTGGACGGCCAACGACAGGGCACAGCAGCCGAGGCCTTCCCTTGACGTTGCCTCCTGGCTCTGGGATTCAAAGGCTTAGTGCCTCTGGATGTGGAGGTTCCCCTCAGCCACGGACAGGGCATCATTTCAACTCTGATTTTCTGGAGGGTGGGGAGCTTTGCCCTGGGTAATTTGCCTTTGCACCAGTTTAGCTTTAAGTATGGCAAATGCCACATTGCAGTGGCTCAAGTGGTTAAGACGCTGAACTGCAGGCTGTGGAAGGTCGGTAGTTCAGCAGTTCGAGACCCGAGTGTGCCGCATGACGGAGTGAGCTCCCGTCTCTAGTTCCAGCTCCTGCCAACCTAGCAGTTCGAAAGCAAGAAATTGCAAGTAGATAAATAGGTACCACTTAGGTGGGAAGGTAACAGCGTTCCGTGCGCCTTGGTGCTAAGTCATGCCGGCCACATGACCTTGGAAATGTCTTCGGACAGCGCTGGCTCTTCGGCTTGGAATCAGAGATGAGCACCGCAACCCTAGAGTCAGACTCGACTGACTTTCGAGCAAGGGAACCTTTACCTTTACCTATGCCTGTGGCCATCACAACATCCCCTGGCAGCAAATTCCACATTTTAATCACTCTCTGTTGGAAGAGATGTCTCTTGCAAGCCCTAACAATGCCCCAGAGGGCACGCTTGTCCTCTGAGAAAGCATTCCACCAGGATGTGGCCACCAGGGGTCATTTTGTAGGGGGAAAAGGTGCAGGAGCTCATTAGCATATGCCACACCCCCTGACATCACCGGAAGTGTGTCAGAAGGCAACACCCACCACTCAGGCTCCACTGGACTGTTTTGGACCGGGGGGCGGGGCTCTGCAGCTTACCTGGCTGCTTCTTGCTCTGACTGAGGGCTGCTGGGAGCAGGGGGTGGGGCTTGTTGCATGTGCCCGCCCCCTGGGCTCTTCACTGCCAGAGCTCCGCTCCCGTGCACCCTTGCAGGAAATGTCCCCTCGTGGCCACCACCAAGAAGGCAATGTGGGGAATCAGAGCGAAGGGAGGAGTTCTTCCCACCCTGCACCCTGACTGAAAAGCCTCATCCTGATGTGGGGGGAAAACTGGTCTTAGCTTGACTTCAGGCACACTAAGACCGCTGAAGTCTCCCTTAGGGCTGAATGAAGAGGTCATGTAGGCAAAGAAAAGGAATGTGATGTGTTGAGAATGTGTCTAAAAATGGGGGGGAATGCAAATTTGAGCCCTATAAGGCAATACATTTTTGTTCACTTCATCTTCCGCATGACCTAAAAAGCAAAACTGAATCCAGAGTATGGTTTATTTCACTCACTCACACATACCCCGTTTTCTCTTCTGGCTTTGCTGATCTTCACGCACCCACTTTGATTGGTGGGAGGAACAATGGCCAATGCCAGTTGCCATTGATCAGCCACCGCGGATCTTTAATCACTGTCTTCCCGGGAAGAATGGGGAAATTGAGACGGATACCCAGGTGTCACAGAGGTAGAGAGACAATTGCAACACCGTCATTAAAACTCTGGCACTTGAGTAGGCCAAAGGCTGCCCCCCCCCCCCCAACTTCGTGTTTCTTTCCCAACCATGAGGGAGGCCCGGAACCAGGGGAAGTTTGGAGAGGTGCAACTTGTGCTCCAGGAGTCCCTTTTGTAGCACATGAAAGCAGGAAGGCGTGCGAAAGGCCCGATGCAGCCACCTGCCCCTCGTCTCAGCAGAGATGTTTGATACATACAGAGACGCATGTAGGTTATGCGCTTATGTGCTTCTATTCATGAGGCCTTCCTGACGGAGGGAAATTCTGAAACAGTTGGGAAGCTGAGATGAGGGACACACAATATTGACCCACGGCACTGAGAAACCCCACTGGAGTGCTCAGCCATGCCTGGGGAAACCCAGGTTTGGTTCCTGTCCGTCATTAAGCTCACTGGGTAACCTTGAAGACAGATTCAGGTGGGTTTTGAAGAAGGGTGCATGCATATGAGAGCTTAGACCCAGAATTAAACTTTTGGTCTTAAAGGTGCCCCTGGACTCAAACCTGGGCAACAAGATGGTCATTCTTTCTCAGGGGTGCCGGGAGACAAGACGGGATGCTACCAGTGTTCCCTCTAAGCCGAGATAGTGTGAGCCAGCTCACAGTTCTTTAGCCTCCGGCTCACACGTTTCTGTCTTCGCTCAGGAAGGATGGGGCTCCAGAGCAGACTAATTTCTGCAGTGGCCAAATAGCTCGCTCACAACTTTAATGCCGGCAGCTCATAAAGTAGAATTGTTGCTCACAAGACTCCACTGCTTAGAGGGAGCATTGGATGCTATCAGCCTCAGACAGGAAATAATCAAGCCATGGCAGTCCTCATAGTTCTCTAATGTCCTCAACATTTCCTAAAAGCTTTTGGAGGAAGGAAGGAAGGAAGGAAGGAAGGAAGGAAGGAAGGAAGGAAGGAAGGAGAAAAAAAGAGAGAGAGAAGTCAGAATTAAGCACTTACGGAATAACGTTAAACATATTCAGACCATTCAAGGCGGATTACTCTGTGGGATCACTCTGTGTAATCCAACTCGAGTCCCTCTGAGAAAGGTGATCTACGAATGACGTAAATAAAACGAATAAACCTATTTGGAGTTCTTCTCAATGGTGTGTTAGTGCAGAGGTGTTAAAGGCCAAAGATCTAGAAACAAAAAATAAGCAGTGAATAGAATAAGTTGGGAGTAGTCAATATAATAGTATGTATAGATACTATACAGTTTGGTGTAGTGGTTAAGTGCGCGGACTCTAATCTGGGAGAACCGGGTTCGATTCCCCACTCCTCCACTGGCACCTGCTGGATGACCTTGGGCAAGCCGTAGTTCTGATAAGAGCCGTTCTTGAAAAAGAGCCGTTTCTGTCAAGAGCTCTCTCAGCCCCACCCACCTCACAAGGTGTCTGTTGTGGGGAGGGGAAGGGAAAAGGAGTTTGCAAGCCGCTCTGAGACTCCAAGTGAAGGGCGGGGTATAAATCCAATCTCTTCTTCTTCTTCTTCTATAGCACACATAGTAGTGAATAGAATATTCACTATATAGTGGATATAGTAAGTCGTAAAGTTTGTTGTTGTTGCTTTTTACTGTCAAGTCACAGCGGGCTTATGGTGAACCCTGTACGGTTCTCAAGGCCAGAGACGTTCAGAGGTGGTTTGCCATTGCCTGCCTCTGCCTCCTGGCCCTGGTATTCCTTGGAGGTTGCCCTTCCAAATACCAGCCAGGGCCAACCCTGCTTAGCTTCCGAGATCTGATGAGGCTGGGCTCGCCTGGGCCTTCCAGGTCAGGACTATAATACTGTACAGTGTATATAATAGCACATAGTGCATACAATAGTGAATATAATAGAATATTTACTATAAGTAGTGGATATAATTAGTAGGAAGTAGTTAATAAAAACTCAGTGGGGAGAAAGGAGTCACCTCCCCCCCCCCAATTTACCACTCAATGAAGTCCCTACCGGCCATGGCTTGAGACAACACAATGTTTACACAACTCCTGTTTGTTTTGAGGCAACCAGTCGCTAGGCCTCATGTTAATTAATCAAGGTAAAGGTTTCCCTTGCTCAAAAGCCAGTTGAATCCAACTCTAGGGGGCAGTGCTCATCTCCGCTTCCAAGCCGAAGAGCCAGCGCTGCCCGAAGACGTTTCCGTGGTCATGTGGCTGGCGTGACTAAACGCCGAGGTGCACGGAATGGTGTTTCCCTCCCACTGAAGCGGTACCTGTTTATCTACTTGCAATATCTTGCATTCGAACTGCTAGGTTGGCAGGAGCTGGGGCCAGAGACGGGAGCTCACTCCGTCACGCGGCGCTTGGGTCTCGAACTGCCAAGCTTCCGACCTTCTGGTCTGCAGCTTCAGCGTCTTAACCTCTGAGCCACCGCGGCCCCCTCACGTTACTTAGCAGGAGACAAATCAGATTGTGTCAGTTCTGCTGTCCAGAGTTTGCATGCGCGGGCCGCTCTTGATGTCGCCAAAATCCCTCGCAGACCAATCCCATCACCCCCCCACAGAGAAATATTCAAATTCCAGAGGTCTCACGGAATCCTGGGTCTGTAATGAAAAGCTGACACAGCCGTCGTCAGGGAAGGCTCTTCGCCTAGCCTCACCGACCCACTCCCTTTCTGCGGATGAATCAAGCACTGACCTGGAAGAGTCTCCTCCAAGGAGCCGCCCTCACCTGTAAGAGAGCGGGCTTAGCGGTACGGCATGCATAATGAATTACAGAGCCACTTAGCTCCTTCACCACCAGCGGGATATTTGAGAATGGCACACGCGCGCTCTCTCTCTCCTCCTCTCCCCAACAAGACACGGCATTAAGAACTCCCAGTTGCCGGTATAATTCTTTATCGGAGTATGACAATTTCTCCTCAGGTTTTTCTTCCCCCTTTCCACGTTGCTCTGGTTACATGTCTGTAATATGTTTCCTGCGACAAATAAATCTTAGGATTTGAAAAGCGGTATCTGCAACACATCCTGGAGCCATCGTTCTGTAGTGTTTTGCATTTCATATTAAGTAAAATCTATTTCTGGACCTGCTGAAAATGCAGGGAAGGTCTCCCTCGGCTACTGCACTGCGAGTTCAGACTCCTCGTTTTCAAGGCACACACGGTGGTCTCACACCGCTCCCCCTGAATATTTATGAACTTTAGATGTTAAGAGGTCTTCTCGAACAGCTCCTCGGAAACCATAGCTAGCTCAGAGACTAGTGTTCTTTGCAAAGCATCCAGATGAACTTCCTGACATTGTTGAGACAACCACTTGAGCCTTGCGAGTTTTGACTGGTTGTCCCGACGCTTGAAATACTCCTGGATTCTCCACTGGGAACCAAACGGAAGGAGACAGGTCTCCTGGTAAACACAGAGCGATGGTGGAGGCCCACATTCACATAGTTGGCTTTGTTGACTCAAGGCCAAAATCCAGAACTCCGTCTTCAACAACGGCCAATCAGACGCTTTGGGGCACTTACTAGCTGGACGTCAGACTAAAGGCCAGGCATTCAATGACTCCATCGTTAGCTGTCCAAAGCTATATACGTTAGCTCTTGTCTCCAGCAGGTATCAGCGGGACTTATCTGTTCTCAGTTGGTCTAACTCTTGTTTTAAAGAAAGCTCCACCAGTGCAATGAGTTCCTGACGTTAATACGCTATGTGAAGATGTTGTGTCCGCTGACTGCCACCAGGGGCCAGCGAATACCCCAGAGCTTGACTCTGGAAGAACAATGGGGCCTAGGTTCCTGGTCCCTCCACTGGGGGACCAATGGGACCGTGGCGGGAGATTTAAACCCACCAACGGGACCTGGGGGTGTGTCCCCCGGGTATGCATATAGTTGGCCAGCCGGCCGTTTGTCTTTGTTGTGTATCAGTAACGCGTGCAGGGTATCATGCGCGCCTCAGCAGGTCTTCCATGCGGCTAACCCACTACACAATAGAAGAATTGATTTTTTCCCCCGGCAGGCCTTAAAGAGTTAATTTCTTGTTCCGTAACAGAGGAGCAACCCCCAAGGTCCTTCATGGCCAGACTCCTCACGTCCGAAGATTTATTTAAAACATTTATTAGCTGCCTTTCTTCCTTACAGAGCTCAAGACAACTTGCAATGAAGATAAAATACATAAAATACAACCCCCCCAATTTTTTTTTAAATGGCTAGTAAATTAATCAAATGCAGTCCTAAATGAAACCATATTTGGCTGCCTCCTAAACATCAAAAGGGAGGGAGAAGAAGAAGAGAGAAGGAGGAGGAGGAGAGGGAAGAAGAAGAGATTGGATTTATACCCCGCCCTTCACTACCCAAAGGTGTCTCAGAGCGGCTTACAAACTCCTTTCCCTTCCCCTCCCCACAACAGACCCCCTGTGAGGTCGGTGGGGCTGAGAGAGCTCTCTCGAGGACTGCTCTTGAAAGAATGAGAGAACTTGTGACTGACCCAAGGTCACACCAGCAGCTGCATGTGGAGGAGTGGGGACTCAACACCCGGTCCTCCCAGATTAGAGTCTGTGAGGCTATTCCATAATCAGAGGGCTGCCTCCAAAAAGGCCCTCTCTAGTGTGCCCGCCAACCGAGCTTTTCTGGCTGAACAGGACCCTTCCTGGGATCTTAATTCCCTGGGGAACCACATGGGCGAAGATGGTCCTTTGGATACCCCGGTCCCAAGCTATGCAGGGAACATGAAATGGGGCTTCTGATGATAAATACAGTGCCCCATCGAGGACGACATGGGAATGAAGTGTCCTTACGCACTCTGACCCCCAGTTGTTCATGGCTTTATAGGACACTAGGATGATAAAAGGGTTGGAACGCTTTCCCTATGAAGAAAGGTTAAAGCGCTTGGGGCTCTTTAACTTGGGGGGGGGGGTGACAGGATTGAGGTTTACAAGATTATGTGTGGGATAGAGCAGGTAAGAGAAAGAAGTCCTTTCCTCCCTTTCTCACGATACAAGAACTCAGGGGCACTCCATGAAACTGCTGAGCAGTCCGGTTAGAACAGATAAAAGGAAGTCCTTCTTCACCCAGAGTGATTAACACACATGGAATTCACGGCCACAGGAGGTGGTGGCGGCTACAAGCAGGGACGCCTTCAAGAGGGGACTGGATCAACATATGGAGCTGAGGTCCATCAGTGGCCCCTATTAGCCACAAGGTATAGATAGGGACTCTGAGTCCGGGGCAAGGGATGCTCTGTATTCTTGGTGCTTGGGGGAGGGGCAACAGTGGGAGGGCTCCTAGTGTCCTGGCCCCACTGCTGGACCTCCTGATGGCACCTGGCATTTTTGGCCTCTGTGTGACACAGAGTGTTGGACTGGATGGGCCTTTGGCCTGATCCAACATTGGCTTCACTTATGTTCTTATGTCTGGGCCAAGTGATGCTCTGTATTCTTGGTGTTGGGGGAGGGGGGGAGCAACAGTGGGAGGGCTTCTAGTGTCCTGGCCCCACTGCTGGACCTCCTGATGGCCCCTGGCATTTTTGGCCACTGTGTGACACAGAGTGTTGGACTGGATGGGCCTTTGGCCTGATCCAACATTGGCTTCACTTATGTTCTTATGTCTGGGCCAAGTGATGCTCTGTATTCTTGGTGTTGGGGGAGGGGGGGAGCAACAGTGGGAGGGCTTCTAGTGTCCTGGCCCCACTGCTGGACCTCCTGATGGCCCCTGGCATTTTTGGCCACTGTGTGACACAGAGTGTTGGACTGGATGGGCCACTGGCCTGATCCAACACTGGCTTCTCTTGTGTTCTTATGTTCTTATGTCAGAGCCAGCACCCTGAATTGGGACCAGAAACAATCAAGGGAGTTAATAAAGATCTTTAGCCAAATAAGGTTTTACACACACACACACACACACACGATATGCAGCGTGCCATTTTGTTCTATCAAGAATTCTAGCTGTTGCAAAGGACAGAAGTAAATGAAACGTAAGAAATAGCTGGACACTATTTTATGACTGGGTGGAAAGAAACCTCGAAGACCAAGAACAATAAATACACATAATATACATTTGGAGAAACTCCAACTTGAATGATAGAGAATTAGACTCTTAGCAGGAAACATAACAGAATATGTTGGCGATTAAGTTATACTCATCTTAGTAATTATACAAAGAAACAGAACTGGAAACAAAGAATCAAGACTGAAAATATGTAACAGCTGTTATACAAATTTGATGAAATTCTCCTTTATGTCACATCCCGCACCTTGTACCCTTCCCTGCTGAGGTCGCCACAGGAAACTGACACTGTTTGCCCAAAGCCAGAGCACTCTCCCAGAGCCTCTTTCTAGATCCCGTTGTATTTATTTCTGCAACGGGCATTATTTCTAGTAAATAAATAAACTGGAAACAAAGAATCAAGACTGAAAATATGTAACAGCTGTTATACAAATTTGATGAAATTCTCCTTTATGTCACATCCCCACCTTGTACCCTTCCCACCCTTATATTTCCTTTCCCATAATATATCAAAACTCAACAAAAATAATAAAGAAAAGAACTCCAGCTGTTGCCTTTGAAATGTGGTGATGGAGGAGAAGTCTACAGATATTCCAGACCACCCAAAAGACCAATCGGTGCCTTCTAGAGCAAATCAAGCCGGGACTTCTCCCCAGGTGCTAAAATGACTAAACTGATGAGGCTATCATGCTTGGGTCACGTCACAAGAAGAGTCACTGGAGAAGACAATCATGCTAGAATCACAGAGTTGGAAGGGGCAAGACAGGCCATCTAGTCCAGGGGTGTCGAACTCAATCGTTATGAGGGCCGGATCTGACATAAATTGGACCTTGTTGGGCCGGGCCATGTGTGCCATAAGATGTAATGGCAGGTAGCGGAGATATAAACTTTATACAAATGCCTGAAACATGAGCACTCTTGCAATATTTCATTTATTTAACAGTGTCTGATAATGGACGCCTCTTGCTCTGAATTATTGCATCAAAATGTCTGTGCTGTTGCAATCTTGAGTCTGTTGTTCAGGTGTGTCTCTATAAGCTGCAAACCTACAATGACGCAGCAGCAGCAGAACTGGAAGAAGAAGCAGAAGACAGCCAGTTCCACTGCGGGCCTGATAGAAGCCCTCCGGGGGCCTCATCCGGCCCCCGGGCCGCATGTTTGACACCCCAATTCTAGTCCAACCCCCTGCTCAATGCAGAGATGGACGGACTCAGTCAAGGATGCCACAAAGGCCCTTGGTTTGCAAGGCCTGAGCAAGGCTGTGGAGGACAGGATGTTTGGGAGGATGTTAATTCACGGGGTCGCCCGTAATTCGGAAGTGACTTGAGGGCACTTGACACAATATAAACCTGGGGGCTGAGGCATGTATCGTTCTAACCACACCTAAAAAAATGTGTGAGTTCTCCCTTTATCCCATTTTTCGCGACTTCTCTATACAGGCTGGCTTTTACCAGTAACCGGAATGAGTCTTCCACCTCCTTAAAAATGTTCGCCGGTTCTTGCAACACTACCCAAATACCAACGTAGCGACAGCAACCAGTTTGCAAATGCTGCCACCTTGTGGGAAGCAGGACGAAGTCTGAGTCCAGTGGCACCTTTAAGACCAATAAAGTTTCGTTCAAGGTGTAAGCACACGAAAGCTCACACCTTGAATTAAACATTGTTGTTCTTAAAGGTGCCACTGGACATTTTGTTCTACTGCTTCAGACCAACACAGCTGCTCATGTGAATCTACCTTTGGGAAAGCAGTTTAAGAGCAAATCATTAGAGCCAGTTTGGTGTAGTGGTCAGGAGTGCGGACTCTAATCTGGGAGAACTGGGTTTGATTCCCCACTCCTCCACATGCAGCTGCTGGTGTGACCTTGGGTCAGTTACAAGTTCTGTCAGAGCTGTTCTCTCATGAGCAGTCCTCAAAAGAGCTTTCTCAACCCCATCGACCTCACAGGGTGTCTGTTGTGGGGAGGGGAAGGGAAAGAAAAGGAGATTGTAAACCGCTCTGAGACTCTTTTGGGTAGTGAAGGGCGGGGTATAAATCCAATCTCTTCTTCTTCTTAGAAAAGGCAGAAAAGAGGCGGAGTCCAGGAGCACCTTAAAGACTAACAAAATTTGTGGCAGGGGACCAGCTTTCGTGAGTCACTGCTCACTTCTTCATCAGAAAAGGTGTTATTTGCTATCAAATAACTCAAAAGAGCCCTTTAAATTCATCTTCAGTTTGTAAAAGGTTTGTATCCAAATTTCTTTTTACCGAATAAAATATTTGTTTTTTAAAAAGAGCCATTAAAAAAAAAATCGGGGGATCCCCCCCTGCTCTGTATTAAGTTCCCAAATCTCGTCCACCGCTAGGCACAAATGCCACAAAGAAAATGCATATAAAATCATTTATTTGGCAATATTGTACATAGAGGGTTGGAAACAAGGAAAACACACCAAGTACAGAGTGCTTACCCAGAGACGGTCACTGAGCCGGGTGGGCATCAGCCAGACGTAATGACTTGTCGCATCTTTTGACTTGTCAAGGTAAAGTGTAACATGATGCAGAAAAGGCACACTAAAAACAACACCACAACAAAAAGCACTCTTCCTTTAAAAAGAACAGGATTCGGCAGTACAATTCTCGGCCCCTGGAACTGGCTTTGGCCACGACAGACAAAACTCTTTGTTTCTCTTGATTCGATGCAGCCTCACAAGATGGCACCGGATCCTCACTTGTGCCGCTTTACACCTTTGGTTATTATTAGCCTTCTTCTTTGGGAACCAACAGGCTGAACACCATTGAAAAGAATTAATGCATTCGGTATCGTTAGCAAATTTTGGAGGATGCTGGCAACAAGCTTTGTTGCGGAGCTACCAAAAATGAAATGCACATTAAAAAAAACCCTCGTGCCCAAAGCAAAACGTTTGCAAAGGGAAGTAAGCCTTTTAATATCACTGGTGGGGCACAGAAATACTTGTAAAATACTGAATTTAAGGGATCCCTTCATTTGTAAAGCGAGAGTCCTGCAGCAGGGCTACTTGATTTGACATCTAGTCTGTAAAGGGGACCCCCTTTATAATACCCCGCTGCTGTCAAAGTGCAAAAGCTCTTGTAAACAGATCTGTGCGTTAACCCCGCAGGTGCCCTGCCAGTTAATGTGCCTTGCTGAAGTGTAGCGTTGACGTTCAGACAAAGGATTCAGCGGTGCCACTGAGGTGAAAATGATTATATACCCACTGACTGGTTTTGTTTACGTGGCAGCTAGCCTGAACAGATTAACCTGTGTGATCAGTAAACGTATGCGCTTTAGTACAATACGCACTGTTGTGTCCCTGAGCCAGGTTTACACACACGCTACAGAATCGGTACACCTGTTGAAAGCGCTGTGCCAGTCACCTTCCAGCCAAAGATATTTTAAAACCAAGCGTTCCTCTAACTATACACCTGTACAATATATACTAGATGTGTGCAATATCAGCATATTTCAAAGCCCGCTTGTTGGCCGACGTGAACAGAGTACTGTGACTAGCACAGACAGGCCTGTTTGGGCCTCCGCTTCCCCTTGTGCAAACAATACAACCCGATTAAATGAGTTTTCTCATCGGTAACAACGTGAGAAACTGCATCCTTCTCTTAAGCCTACACACTGGGAGAAAGCAGCATAGCACGTTTCTCAAGCCACGTCTTCATTTCTGTAGAGCCAGATTTCAAATAAAGCTTGGACGATAATGACTTTAAACTCAAGACACTTTTTCAAAGTGCTCTGTCTTCTGTTGAAAGATAAAAGAAGAAAAAGAAAAGACCAAACCCGCCCACATACTCTAAGAAGCGATTTCCAACATTATAAAACGTATCCCAGGACACAGTAGACAGATTCTTAGAACACAGTTTTGTTTGCGTGCTTAATACACTCATTGAACGTATATTGTCAACTGTAACAAAAAAATTAAAAAATATTTTTTGGTCACATCCTAGTGATAAAAATAAAGCAAGCATGATTAATTTCATCCGCTCTCTTTTATTTTTTTTTTTTTTTTTGCTGCAGGGAATAATTACACACCGAGATTTTCAATAAGGTGTGGCGGTGATTTCTAGGGCGGTGAAGGTTGGGGTTTAGGTGGCTGGGGGCGGGGAGGCGGAGGAACCCCCTGCAGACACCCCCCCCACTCCTTTCTGGGAAACTCACTCCCCGGAGGAAGGCGGTCTCCACGAATTGGCGGCGAGTTAAGAGGGTGCCTGCGGCATGCTCAGCTTGAGAGACGCCTGCTTCACCAACTTCTGCTGCTGCCTTGTTGCTCGGGCTTCGTTGATGGCACGGCACATCCGCTGGAAAGCAAAGGAGAATGTTTTACTAGGAACCTCTTAAGGCTCACCCTAATGGCAGAAAGAGAAGAGGACCTAAAGAGCCTCTTGCTCAGAGTGAAAGAGGAGAGTGCAAAAGCGGGCTTGAAACTGAACACTAAAAAAACCTAAGGTCATGGCATCCGGCCCCATCGCTCCTTGGCAAATAGAAGGGGAAGCCGTGGAAGCAGTGACAGACTTCACGTTCCTGGGATCCAAGATTGCTGCAAACGGTGACCGCAGCCATGGAATTAAAAGACGCCTGCCCCTTGGGAGGAAAGCGATGGCAAACCTAGACAGCGTAATAAAAAAGCAGAGACATCACCCTGCCATCACGCTCTTACGTTCTTATTGCCAGTGCTGCAGAGAACAGATACTGATGGTTCTAACAGAAACGTATTTGCACTTAACATGCTAACTGGGTGGTCTCCGGTGAAAGAGCAGCAGCTCTAGTATTGTTACCTTTGCTGACTCTGCATCACTGAACTGGATCTTCCTGAGCATCTCCTGTCCTGAGCCGTCTTTTTTGTGGAACTTCAAGAGCCCGTGATCCTGTCGGGAACAAGCAGCGACACTTGAAAGGCTGCAAACATTGCTATTAAATGCCACCGTCGAAGAGGACTTGTTCAGACACCATTTTGCCATGGCTCCCCCAAAAAGGGCCACACACAAAGTTAGATAAGAAAGTATTCCCAACCCTGTTTTATGTATTCTGATTCATGAGACTACACATTAACACCCAACGATTCAGAGTGGTGAGAACCAGGGAGGATTGTGAGGCAGTCCAAAGGTATCTGTTGAGGATGGGCGAGAGGGTGTCAACATGGCAGATGGGGTTCAATGTGGCCAAGTGCAAAGTGATGCACATGGGAGCCAAAAATCCTAAATATAAACACACTTTGATGGGGTCCGAACTGGCAGAGACTGACCGAGAGATCTTGGAGTCGTAGTAGATAACTCAAAGAAAATGTCGAGAAAGTGTGTGACTGCAATAAAAAAGGCCAACGCTATGCTGGGGATTATTAGGAAGGGAATCGAAAACAAATCAGCCATTATCATAATGCCCTGTATAAATCAATGGTGCGATCTCATCTAGAGTACTGCGTACAATTCTGGTCACCACACCTCAAAAAAGATCCAGAAGCAGGATCCAGACAGTATGGATCTGCTGTGCTTACAGACTCCAGGCCAGGTTCTGAGCGATGACAGAGGACGTGAGAGACAAAAACAGGGATCATGGCTTGAGCTTCGGAAACTTGTTAGAAGGGCTGTACCCAGCCTTGCAACAAGAATAAGACTTGAAAATATTTGCGAGAGCTCTCTCCGCTGCGCTTTGTATCACTAAACTATCACCATCACTCAAGCATGGGACCTACGCCTGGTGTCGCTGTTTCTTACTTTGACGAAGATTTGTAGTGTATTTTCAACCACGGCGGGGTGGCGAGTGAAGTCTTCGTATAAGCAATCCCAGTCTGTGGTCACGTGCCCAAGAATCTCCACCTCCTTTATGCACAACAACCTCCTAGATAAAAACACAACGTCGTGTCAAAGTTTCCATTTATCGGAAGCACGGAGTCTTTTGCAGCAGGGGGAGAGCCTCAAAATACAAACTATGTATTTTTGCAGGCCAGGCATGTGACCAAACGGATTAGCGGTATTAGCACACTACTATTCCAATGGAATATATTGGAAGTTAGACTGTTGTCCTAACCAGTGTTCCCTCTAAGCTGAGCTGGTGTGAGCTAGCTCACAGTCTTTTTGCTTTCAGCTCACAGGTTTTTGTCTTAGCTCAGGAAGGAGGGCCCCAGAGCAAACTGATTTATGCAGCGGCCAAATCACCTGCCTGCTCACAACTTTAATGCCAGTCGCTCACAAAGTGAGATTTTTGCTCACAAGGTCCCACAGCTTAGAGGGAGCCTGGGTCCTAACTAACACACCGTTCCTTGCTTTACAGCAGAACTGCCACCAGACACTCCACCTATGCCCTTTTTATTCTGACACATAAAAAGAGAGGGTGAGGACAGCTATACCGACATCAGGAAATTCAAGAAGGCCTAGCCAAAGACCACGGGAGGAGGTGGAGGACAGTGAAACAAAAGAGCACTTGGCTCCTTGACTGAGCTTTCACTAAAGACTAACGGAAGCGTAAGGTAAGGAATAACTAACGGAATTCCTCAGGTAAGGAATGCACACTGAGACCTCAGCCCTGGGACCCTGTATGAGGAGGGAGTGAGGTTTTCCTTGCCAGGAGATGAAACCAGCTTTGCACCTAGCCTCTCACAACATATTCTCAAAAAAGCACAGCAGAATACAGGTCTAGACTGGGGTGTGTGTGTGTGTGTTTCAGCCAGAGGAGTCCCCAGGGCCAAAAATGGCCCCCAGATGTCAATCTATGAGCTTCAGGGATGGGGGAAGGGGGGAAGAAGAAGAGGTGGAGGAAGAGTAGGAATAGTTGGTTTTTATATCCTGCCTTTCACTACCCGAAGTAGTCTCAGAGCGTCTTACAAGCTCCTTTCCCTTCCCCTCCCCACAACAGACACCCCTGTGAGCAATGTTCCCTCTAAGCTGTGGAGTCTTGTGAGTGAAAATTCTACTTTGCGAGCTACTGGCATTAAAAATGTGAGCGAGCGATTTGGCTAGTTGCAGAAATTAGTTTGCTCTGGAGCCATCCTTTCCTGAGCTGACAAAAATGTGTGAGCTAGAGGTTAAAAAACTGTGAGCGAGCTTAGAGGGAACACTGCCTGTGAGGGAGGTGGGGCTGAGAGAGCTCTCTCAAGAACTGCTACTGAGAGAACAGCTCTGAGAGAACTGTGACTGACCCAAGGTCACCCAGCTGGCTGCATGTGGAGGAACGGGGAATCAAACCCGGTTCCCCAGTTTAGAGTCTGCCTCTCTTAACCACTACACCAAACTGGCCTCTAACAGAGAAGCGGCATGCTGATAATTCATTTCTTCTCTAAGTTCTTGGGAATCCTCACTACTGGGATTTGCTCCTCACACACCTTGATTGAGTCTCACACAAAAATCAGGAGGAAGTTTCCACAGAGCCCTGCAATATCACCCCGTTTCAAAGCGACAGCACAGCAGCAGTTAGCATTAGCTGTACCACAAGCAGCAGAGAATCTTGCCTCCTGCCCCAATTGTGCTCACCCCCCCCCCCCCAAATCTTACCTGTTGGTGATTACAAGGTGTGCCTTCCTGCTTCCTGGAAAAGCAGAGCGGGATCGGAAACTCTCCCCTTCCAGCTTCTTGATATGAGAATTCTAGGGTCAGAGAGGGTTGCTTTTTTAAAGGAAAAAAGATTTACAACAAAACGATTCATTTCTAATCATGGCTGGAATTTTCATCCAGAGAACAAGAGAAAGAAAGAAAGCCATATGCATGTGCTAAATAATCCAAAAACTATACTATATTGGTGAATAATAATAACAATACATTGCAAAATTGTGTGAAACAAATACAAATGGAAGAGAGGTCCAAAACACTGAGTTGACGAGATTTTCCCAGGTATCCAGTCATTTTGAAGGTCTTCATCTGAACTGGACCGTACAGATCCTTTTAGCAACAACATTAATAAAAATTACAATTGTGTAATGTACCCAATACATTTTGTAATATATTTTCAATAAATTTAAGTTACGTACAGTTGTCTCCTGGTTTCCATCAATTGTTGAATAAAAATAGCAATATATACAATACAATATTTTATTGTAGCATAATTCTGCAAGCAATCTATAAAAGAATATAAGGAGAAAGAAGAGCCAATGACAGAAACTTCTAAAATGGTATCTTAACAATATTCTCAAAACTCTAGATACGCAACCTCAAAGCCAATGACAGAGGCTTCTAAAATAGTACCTTAACAATATTCTGTATTATTGTTATTATTCACAAATGTAGGATCGTTAGCCCATTTATACGGCTTTTTCCTCTCTTGTTCTCTGGAATTTTCATCCAGACATGAAGTTTTACTTACAAGGTGGGATAGAAGGGGATTCTCCCAGGGGATATTTTCCAGGGGAGCATGCCCACTGTTTTGTTCCAGGTGGGGTGTTTTCAGTGTTTGGGAGCCGCTCGGATTCACATGCTGGTTTGGGGGCTCAGAAATAAATCCCACTGAGATGTTCGGTGGAAAGAATTAAAACTTCAGGATCCACGCCGAGACCCGAGCCACACCAAGCCACACATCACAAAATACAAGTGCATTCAGGCTATATAAAACACTGGTCATAGGAGGGGGGGGAAGCTAAAGACAAAATGGACACATTAAATGCCCCTCCGTGACTGGTATTGCTGTTTTGGAGGAGGCTGCGACTGGACACACAGCTGCTTCCTAGGAACACAGGATTTTGACGCCATCTGTTATTGTTGTTCTTTTGATTGATTCAATTTATACCCCGCCCTCCCCGCGAAGGCGGTCTCAGGGTTTTTTTTAGGGAATTTGATGCTTGATTTGTTTTATGCTGGTTTAAACTGTTTCCTACGTGAACTTTGACGTAAACCACCCTGAGTCTGGCTATCGGGAAGTGCGGTCAAAAACCCAATCATTAATAATAAATGACAACAACACGCTTTTCTCGCCAGCAGCAATTCAGACGAGGCTTTTCTTTTCCCCAAGTAAACTTTATTTTTTAATAAGTCGGAAGTACATTTTCCAAATATACATATAAAAATAATATAACACCGTATACAAAGTCTTTTCAATGTGCAACAGCCAAGGGCGGGTTCACGCACATCCCCACTTGTTACTTGCTGGCAATGGCACCTATTCATGGTCATGCATGCGGGAATGAGCCACCGGTGTTCCCTCTAAGCTGAGCTAGTGTGAGCTATTTCACAGGGTTTTTTAGCCTCCGGCTCACACACTTTTGCCTTAGCTCAGGAAGGATGGGTTCCAGAGCAAACGAATTGATGCAGCAGCCAAATCGCTCGCTCAGAGCTTTAACGCCGGTAGCTCACAGAGGAGAATTTTTGCTCACAAGACTCCACAGCCTAGAGGGAGTGTTGCTCACCACCACCCTATACGGAATGTCATCTTCCGCACTAGGCTTTCCGACGGAGATGGTTCACACATTCACTGACAGGGATCCAATGCCAGGAGTTCACAGCTTGTGTGAATCGACACTCCCATAAAGAATATGCGACAGACGGATGAGGTTTCCCCCCACCCCTCTTTCGTTGGGAACAGAAGCTAAAGTTCTGACAACGATCCAGTGAAAACCCATTCTAAATGCGTCACAACTTATGAGCGCATCATCCCTTCTTTCAGCTTGTGCTTAATGACAAACATCTGCCCTATAGGAAGACAAACCACTTCACTGCCAAAGTGTGGACGCAGGCTGCAGAACAGTGAGAATGGATGGACTGGAACCAGAAGCAGCCTGAATTCCCCCCCCCCCCATTTTGTAGATAACATACATATGACCTGGCCTAATGGACTTCTGATGTCTTATGCAGCTCTAGAAGTCAAAAGTGAAATGAGACATCAGCTAATTCAGTATACAGTACAAATGATTGCAAGCCACCTGGACAGGGTATACATTTGGCTGAAGAATCCAGCATTTATCTACTAGAGATGGATCCTCTATTGTTCAAGCAACAAAAACAGGACCCAAACTGCCTACAAATTTCACAGGCACCTTCCTTCACTTGCTGCAACATAAAAAGTTTCCCCAACCCCCTAATCCACCAGGAAACTCACAAGGTGGCCTTGGTCCTGTCACTCTCTGCGTGCATGGCGACAGAGGGAAGGCCATCCACAATGGTCCCTGTACTTCTCATTCGCTGCAGATAAACTAAGGATCCTCCCAAGTCATCACCAATAAGATAGTTAAAAGTATTTATTCAGACCCGCGTTTTGCCCTATCCTTTAGAGAGACTACATTTCTTAGCTGGAGGTTTACATTAGAACAAAGCAGAATGAAAAGGGGGGGGGGCATTTCTGTCCTGGAAGGCTCACAGCAATTCCCTTTTATCCAGCTCCTCGGTACGATTCTAAGAGCCAGTTTAGTGTAGTGGTTCAGAGTTCCCTGTTCTCAAAAGACCCCTCTCAGCCCACCTACCTCACAGGGTGTCTGTGGTGGGGAAAGGAAGGAGATGGTGAGCCACTCGGAGACTCCAAGTGAAGGGCAGGGTATAAATCCCACTCCCACTCTTTCTCCTCCTCCATCTTCTTCCAAGGAGCTCAGTGAAGCGTAGATAGTTTTTCCTTCCCCTTTTGATCATCACCAGGCCTTTTTTTGTAGAAAAAGCCCAGAGTCCCCTGTTCCCAAAAGCCCCCTCTCAGCCCACCTACCTCACAGGGTGTCTGTGGTGGGGAAAGGAAGGAGATGGTGAGCCACTCGGAGACTCCAAGTGAAGGGCAGGGTATAAATCCCACTCCCACTCTTTCTCCTCCTCCATCTTCTCCCAAGGAGCTCAGGGAAGCGTAGATAGTTTTTCCTTCCCCTTTTGATCATCACCAGGCCTTTTTTTGTAGAAAAAGCCCAGCAGGAACTCATTAGCATAACAGGCCACGCCCAACATGAACTCATTAGCATATTAGGCCACATCCCATGCCTACCCTTGGCTTGCCTGGGTGCTCCGTGGCTGCAGGAAGCCTGGGCAAGCCGGCCCTTCGACAGGCTGGGGAAGGCACGGGGAGGCATTTAAATGCCTCCCTGATCCTTCCAGGCCCCCCTGGCCCGCCCCCCTTGGAGTCACAGGGTTTTTTTTTTTTGCTCTCT
>NW_015172164.1:2927-3096 GCF_001447785.1 Gekko japonicus | reverse complement strand
TGGAAAGAGCTCTCATCTTCCCAAGTAGCTTTTTGTCACCCTAACCCATCCAGCACGGTACTGATGTATGAACCCATTTCAAAATTTTAAGGCTTGTAACGGGACGGTGGGAAGCAGGCCGATAATAATTTGGTTTTATGAATGAAGAGTTTATTATTATCAAGGCTGG
>NW_015172164.1:0-2140 GCF_001447785.1 Gekko japonicus | reverse complement strand
GGTTACTTTTCAGAAGGAATAAACCTACCTGTCAATAAGTTTTTCCTTTCAAGAAAAAAGGCAGTTATTTACAAAAATCATTCTTGGTCTTGTTGGTGGAAAGTGCCAGCAAGTCACCGCTGACCTACGGCGACCCTGTAGGGTTTTCAAGGCAACAGACAAACAGAGGTGGGTTTGCCATTGCCTGCCTCTGCGTAGCAACCCTGGGCTTCCTTGGTGGTCTCCCATCCAAGGACTGACCGGGGCCGACCCTGCTCAGCTTCCGAGATCTGATGAGACTGGGTTAGCCTGGGAACATCCAGGTCAAGGCGAGAGACACTCAGAGGCGGTTTGCCATGGGCTGCCTCTGCGTAGCAACCCTGGGCTTCCTGGGTGGTCTCCCATCCAAGTACTCACCGGGGCCGACCCTGCTCAGTTTCCAAGATCTGACAAGATCGGGCTAGCCTGGGCCATCCAGGCCAGGATACTACCTGGATTCTCGCTACTACCATACCCTAAAACAAGCTACCGTATTAACAACAACTTTATGCAACACATACTAATATATCAAGCTGGACCATAATGAGGGAGCTCGTTGATGGTCATGGGATGGATACAGAATGTATCTCCCGGCACTGAAAGATGCTCATTGGGTGCCTGTGTGTTTACAGAGAATCACAGAGTGGGAAGGGGCCGTAGAGAACATCTAGTCCAACCCGCTGCCCAATGCAGGACCAGCCTAGAGCCTCTCTGACCAATATTCGTCCAGCCTCTTCTTGAAGAAATCCAAACTGCTGGTTCTTACCAATAAGGTCCCCCAATGTTTTGGGGGCCAGGGGTCCTTCCCCCCATATTGTCCAGGTCACCGGTTAAGATCCAATCAAGCCCTGCTCTCTGTATGTATCCCGGCACGCTGCGGTGAGAAGGTCGCATTCCCAGACAGGCCTCAGTAAGTGGGGATGCTTTGCAAAGCCCTCCCCCCACCCCCTTGAGGCCCAACGGGCACCTGCCTCCCCTTTCCTTTAGACACAAAACAATTCTCTCTTCAAGCCAAGTTTCAACTACGGGCCTCCATCTTCTATAGTCGTTTTATATCCGCTCCCAGCCTGCAGACGGTTTGATCCCTGTCGGTTAGGGCTGCTCTGTTTGTCTTGTGTGCTTTTGTACTCTAGCTTATTTGTTGCATGGACTTAAGTTTTTATTTGTCTTGGTTGCTTTTGTCTCCTTCTCTAATTGGCTGCTGCCTCAGGCAGGTATCTGGAGAAGCAGCAAGCAAATGTCCTCAATATATAAGATAGATAAAAGGCAGATAGATAAGATAGATAGATAGATAAGAGATAGATAAGAGACATAGATAGACAGACAGACAGATAAGATAGATACGATAGATAATAGATCATAAGAGAGATTAGATAGGAAAGAGATTAGATGAGATAGATAAAATAGATGTGATAGATAAGATAGATAGATGATGGATAGACAGACAGACAGACCATCAAGGACCCACTACATGATCTGCCGTGAGAATATGTCCAACAGGCACTCCGGTACAGGTCTGATTTGACTACCATCCGTAGTTCTCAATCCGTCCACACATTTCTGGTTTGAGGGTTCCCTCGATGAGAAAATCCACATTCAGGAGATTACTGGGAACACACGAGCATGGCCCTCAGAAACATGACGCCAAAAGAAGAGGCCAAGTCCCCAGCCTCCCCCTCTGTGCTTTGATTGTGCACACGCTGGGATACCCACACTCAGCTCTAACGCCCTTCCAGACCACCCTATTTGCCCCCATGAGCCTCTATGCGGTAAGGCAGGCATTGCGACCAATCAGGCGCATGAGATTACTATCAGTTTCCCCTACCAGGGAAGAGCAGAACAAAAGGGGAAACGCAGCGCCTCACGCGCAGAGCCCTACACAGACACCAGCATCTTTGATCTGAACAGAGTACGGAGAAGTTGTAGCCACGGTCTCAAGACTGCAGCATGGAACTGTGCTTGTCAGAAGGTGAGACTGTGCTATTTGCTTTATAGTTGTACAATAAAAACGTTACCCCCCATTTATTTATTCAAAACACACCTCATGTGTCCGTCCGTCCGTCCCCCCACCTCACCAAGAGCAGCTGGCGTGTGCTGCCGTCGATATTTCTTTGGTTTGAAG
>NW_015172163.1:55651-61833 GCF_001447785.1 Gekko japonicus | reverse complement strand
TTTAAATCGCACACATTTTGCAGCCGATGCAGATTTTTGTTCAGCTGTAGGCTTCAGACATGTTCCGGAGGCATTCACTTTCGGCTTGGCTTGATGACGTTGGTTCTTCCTGGACTGCTTTGAACTGTAGCGGCGCACTGCCACCGCCTGGCCGGATTGGCCCATTACAGGCTTCTTAATGCCGAAGAGGTCTTTTTTATCAGGCTTCCGAGGCTTCAGAAGGATCAAGGTTCGATCCCCAGCACCTCCAGTTAAAGAGATCAGGTACTAAGTGATGCGAAAGACCTCTGCCTGAGAATCTGGAGAGTCGCTGCCAGTCTGAGTAGCCAATACTGACCTCGGTGAACCCATGGCCTGATTCAGTATAAGGCAGCTTTGTGTAAACAGTAATCAGGCATCTCTCCCCTTGACTTTCTCTTCTCGGGATGGAACAGGCTCAGTTCCTTCGTACTTTCCTTGTAGGATTTGTTTTCCATCTTCACTCATCTCCTCCGAACCCACGCCAGTTTGACTGCATCATTCGTAAAAGGTGACACCCAGAACTGGGCAGACGGCCCCTTGGGTTCCCTTCCTGTCCAACTTGACTGGTTCTCTTCATGTTCACGACAAGATGGTGGTTTTGAGCATTCTGAGGGCGGCTTGGAGTCTCTCGCCCACGCCTGCATGGGCAACACTGGGTAACCCACAGTAGTTGGAAACTTAAAAGTATTTTTAGTCAGGGATGTTGCCAGGTATTCCTGACACCTACAACCTACGGAGGGACAGTGTGTTTCCCCTGCGTAGCAACCTGTCTTTCCAACTGGCAAATCAAAATTATTTTATGGGGTTTAAAATTCAGCAGTCACGGTTCGGCGAGAAGATTTTGGAATCTTTCCCCCCAAAATTGGATGCAGCTTTTCCAAATGTGGAGAAGTTGTTTTGCTTTGTTTTTGTTTTCTTGCTGGGCCGCAAAACATTGGGGCCCCCGCCTTCTCCAATTTCGCTCTGTCGGCTTTGCAACAGGCATAGCGATGAGATTTCTGTTCAGCTGTTCTTTCGTCAGCGGCAGGAATCGGCAGTGCCTATTAACCTTGCTGGAGGCTGATTGCCGTAGCAACAGGTACGGTTCAGAGTGATTGACTTACAATTAGCCGTGTGAATGAAATATCTGGGAGAGGGGAGTGCAGCAAAGGTGGCTCGTCACGCAAGCCGCGAACTTGGTGCAAATGCTCTCCTCTCTCTTACTTAACTCTGAATCGGCGGTCATTAAATATTGATATCGCCTGGCCCCGAGGAGCTGACACCAGCACTGTTACCCTTCCCCTTGGAAAGGCTGATCCCGAATGTTCGTCCTAGTTTTGTTATCCATTATTCCTCCGGGAGAGGTTATTGCCTCGTGGGCAAGTTTCGTTTCCAAACAGGAAGACATAGATCCTCGATCGGACGGATGGCCCTAGGAAATACATTTTTAGCTTTTGCTGTGCTGGTAACTTCATCAGCATAAAGTTCGTTGTATCCAGTTTCTTATATGCATCGTGTGTAAATACAGTGTGGGTTTTGAGTGCCGTGAAACGTTTGCTTCCGACTTACGGCGTCTCTATGAATTAGTGGCTCTGACCTGGGTGGCCCAGACCAGCACAATCTCATAAGATCTCGAAAGCTAAGCAGGGCCAGCCCTGGCTAGTATTTGGATGGGAGACCTCCGAGGAATTACCAGGGTTGCGACGCAGAGGCAGACAGTGCCAAAACGAACGTGGAATGTCCCTTGCCTTGAAAACCCCTTGGGGTCACCATATGTCAGCTGTGAAAAAAAAAGGCTAATGGGATCTTGGGGTGTATCAGTAGAGGCATAACATCCAAATCACAAGATGTCATAGTCCCACTGTACACTGCATAGGTCAGGCCACACCTGGACTCTTGTGTGCAGTTCTGGGGGCCTCATTTCAAAAAGGATGTGGACAGAACTGAGCGGGTGCAGAGGAGAGTGATGAGGATGATCAGGGGCCTGGAGACCAAGCCCTGCGAGGAAAGGCTGAGGGACTTTGGAATGTTTAGTCTGGAGAAGAAGAGGTCGAGGGGGGACAGGATTGCTCTCTTGAAGTATTGGAAGGGCTGTTGCTTAGAGGAGGGCAGGGAGCTGTTCCTTTTGGCAGCAGAGAAGAGGACTTGCAA
Organism: Gekko japonicus; assembly: GCF_001447785.1. Classification (NCBI taxonomy): domain Eukaryota; kingdom Metazoa; phylum Chordata; class Lepidosauria; order Squamata; family Gekkonidae; genus Gekko; species Gekko japonicus. The sequence continues at coordinate 59,682 of NW_015172163.1, read as the reverse complement.
TAATGGGTTTAAGAACACAAGAACATAAGAGAAGCCAATGTTGGATCAGGCCAATGGCCCATCTAGTCCAACACTCTGTCACACAATGGCCAAAAATACCAGGTGCCCTCAGGAGGTCCACCAGTGGGGCCAGGACTCCAGAAGCCCTCCCACTGTTGCTTCCCTCCCCAAGCACCAAGAATACGGAGCATCACTTGCCCCAGACCAAGAGTTCCTAGCTATACCATGTGGCTAATAGCCACTGATGGACTTCAGTTTAGATTAAGGGAGGTAGGATGCAACAGGAAAATCAACACTCGAAGCAAGAAAAAACAGATTTGGCAGTAGGCAGAGAGTGGGAAGACATTCTGCAGGTAAGAGACCACGACCAATAAGTCCCTGTTTATAGTGGTCAGCAGTGGAATGGGCTCCCTAGGGAGAGGTGGTGGACAAACACTTGCCGGGGATGCTCTAGGCTGATCCTGCATTGAGCAGAGGGCTGTACTAGATGGCCAGTATGGCCCCTTCCAACTCTATGATTCTACTTGAGGGGGAGCAGTGGGGACGCCAATGTTCATAACTCCTGTGCAGCTTTGTGTGGGAGCAGGAAGAAGGGTAAACATTGTTATTGTTGTTCAGTCGCAGTCGAGTCCGACTCTTCACAACCCCGTGGACCACATCACGCCAGGCCCTCCTGACTTCCGTCGTACTCCGGAGTTTGCTTAATTTCATGTTTGTTGCATTGATAACACTGTCTAACCATCTCATCCTTTGCCGTCCCCTTAGTCTTTGACCTTCAGTCTTTCCCAGCATCAGGGTCTTCTCCAGTGAATGCTCCCTTCTCATTTGGTGGCCAGAGTATTTGAGCTTCAGCTTAAGCAGCTAGCCTTTCAGGGAACAGTTGGGGTTGATTTCTTTTAGGATTTTCGGATTGAAAACCCCATGGACAGAGGGTAAACACACCTCCCATTTAATACAGGGAGGACAGTGTCCTGAATCTCAAAAGTATCGAGAATGCTGCGGCCAGAATCTTATATGCAAAATATTGGAAATCACCAGAGATACCAACTAAGCGAGAACTTATAAACAAAGTACTAGAGGCTGCAGAACTGGACAAACTGACGCTATTGATAAAAGGTGCAACGGACTCTATATGTCAGAATACTTGGGTACGGTTCTATAACTGGTATGATAAGTATATGTAGGCAAGTTAAGAATGGACAGAAATGAAATATATACTTAGATCGATAGATAGAGATAGATGGTTACTTACACAGGTTACAAGAATATTAGATTAAGGCAGTAATATAAATATCAGTTAAAAACTGTAAACAACCCCAGTATATGTATGTGTGTAATGTGTGTATATGTCAATATGTTAGTGTGTGTACTTTGTGTGTATGTGTTATATATTTGGAAAACCTTAATAAAATTCTGCCTCTTTGAGACAGGTTGTTTTTTTTAAAAAAAGTATTGAGAATGCTGATCTAAGAGCCCAAATACTTCTCAAGCTTTCTCAAACTCCACATCCAACCTTGAAGGAAAATAAGAACCTTGTATTTAATTAAAAAGTCTGTGCATGCGTCTTTTCTCGGGAAAAAATAGTCTAAAATCTGTATTAATTAGGTAGAGCAAAAAAACTCATTGTACGGTTCTCTGTCGAAGCAATGTTGAAATTACGTCTCAGTTCCTTACTTATCTTTTTTTCCCCATCTGAGATACAATTCCCAGGGCAGATATTAATAATCTGTATCAACCCAAGACTGGTTTTTAGTAGACTTTTTAAAATGGAACTGAGAATACAGAGCTTGGGAAAAGAAGGGGGTATCCACTTGTTTTAATTTTTGTTTGTTTAACTTCAGAAACAGTAGTTTTCTAAAAAGCTCAAAAGACTTGAAACAACATTAGGGCCCCTGCAACCCTTACCACAGATCTATCCCCAAATCTCATCTGTCCATCAGTATCTGAGAAAAGCAATCTTGGGCATTGAATAATCAAAAGGAATAGTCTGGAAATTGCTCTCTCCCAACAACAACAACAAAATTCCTTCTCTGAGATTAACTAACCTTTCAGGGGTTTCAGAGAACTGGCCTTTCTCCTCCCACTTTAATCGATTATTTGCTGCCCTCAACATTCCATGCCTTCTGGGACCCATTTAGTCCTTATTAGGCCCTTTTAGGGTCTTTGCCCCCTAGTTTTTTTTTTTCATATCTAGAGAGTTCCATGAGTATTTAGAGACCCCTGCATTTTACTTGAGTGGTCCTGCTATGTGGATTTTGTTTTTAGATGTAGTGATGGGTGTTAACGAGAGTCAGCGTACATTTGTCTTGGAATTTTTCACAACGCCATGAGTTGTTGTCCCCCACGTACTGGGTTTCAGTACTCTTTTATTTAAATCACAACTGCAAGAGCCTTTTATACAGATGACCTCCTTTTCAGCAAGTTTGGGCTGTGCTTCCCATAATAGTTGTTGTTTGATCTTAAACTATGATCGGTCCATCCACTTCATTGGAGGCCCTCAAGTATTTTGGGACGGGGAGGAAAGGTTCTCTCTGTTCACTCTCTAAAGGTAACGGTTTCCCTTGCTCGAAAGCCAGTCGAATCCGACTATAGGGGGCGGTATTCATCTCAGTTTCCAAGCCGAAAAGCCAGCGCTGTCCAAAGACATTTCCGTGGTCATGTGGCCGGCGTGACTAGACGCCGAGGCGCACGGAACGCTGTTACCTTCCCACCAAAGTGGTACCTATTGATCTACTTGTAATTTCTTCCTTTCGAACTGCTAGGTTGGCAGGAGCCAGGGCCAGAGACGGGCGCTCACTCCGTCACTTGGCACTCGGGTCTTGAACTGCCAAACTACAGACCTTCCAGTCTGCAGCTCAGCATCTTACCCTCTGAGCCACCGCAGCCCCGTCGACTCTCTACCCTGTGCATAATTTTATAAACCTCTATTGTGTCATCTCAGTCATCTCTTTTCTCAATTGAAAAGTCCCAGACTCCAGCCTTTCCTTCTAGGAAAGGTGCTCCAACCTCTTAATCGCTTTGTGGTTGCCCTGTTCTGTTCTTTTTCTAGTGATAAATGATAGCATAGAAAATCAGAAACAAACAAACAAAGGTGAGTTTGTCCCTCCTCGGTCTCAGTAATCAGCTTTCTACAAAGTAATACAACCTTGTCTGTGTCACCCGCGTTTATTTTTCCGCCTCCTGCAGTTCTAAGGACATCGGAACGCCTTTCATCTAGCGGAGAGTCGGGCACAGTCTCAGACTGCCCTTTCTCTTGTTAAGCTCTTTCTCTTTGGTTCGTCCACTCTCTGCTTTTGAATCGCTCGGGCCTGGATTGTGTATGTAGGGGGCTGGCAAACGAATGCTCTTAACCACACAGGAGGGGATCGGATTAGACGGCCTCGCACCTACTCTTCCGTTCTTTAGAAGGAAAAAAGATCTTGCTGGGAGGGACGCTTCCTTGTCCTTGGTCCTTTTGCAGATCAGTAGCCACTGGGCATGGAACACTCCCTTGATTTCTCCAATTTTCTTGACGAGATCTCTATTCCTTCCCATTCTATTGTTTTCCTCTGTTACTTTGCACTGTTCATTCAGGAAGGCCTCCTTATCTCTCCTAGCTGTTCTCTGGAAATCTGCATTCAGTTGGGTAAATCTTTCCTTTTCGCCTTTGCCTTTCGCTTTCCTTCTTTCCTCTGCTATTTGTAAAGCCTCATCAGACAGCCACTTTGTTTTCTTGCATTTCTTTTTCTTTGGGATGGTGGTGATTACTGCCTCCTGTACAATGTCACGAACCTCCGTCCATAGTTCTTCAGGCACTCTGTATCTATCAAATCTAGACCCTTGAATCTATTCTTCACCTCTACTGTATATTCATCAGGGATGTGATCTAGTTCAAACCTGAATGGCCTAGTGGTTTTCCCAATTGTCTTCAGTTTACGTCTGATTTTTGCAATGAGTAGCTCATGATCTGAACCACAGTCAGCTCCAGGTCTTGTTTTTACTGACTGGATAGAGCTTCTCCATCTTTGACTGCAAATTATATAGTCAATCTG
>NW_015172163.1:55304-55540 GCF_001447785.1 Gekko japonicus | reverse complement strand
TTCATTTTGCTTTCCAAGGCCAAACTTGTCTGTTATTCCGGTTACCTTTTGACTTCCTACTTTAGCATTCCAGTCCCCTATGATGATGAGGACATCATTTTTTGGTGTTAGTTCTATGAGGTGTTGTAGGTCTTCATAGAACCGGTCCACTTCAGCCTCTTCTGCATCAGTGGTTGGGGCATAGACTTGGATTACTGTGATGTTGAATGGTTTGCCTTGGAATCGGACAGAAATCA
>NW_015172163.1:54298-54434 GCF_001447785.1 Gekko japonicus | reverse complement strand
GGTAGAGGAACTAGAGATCAAATTGCCAACATTTGCTGGATTATGGAGAAAGCAAGAGAGTACCAGAAAAACGTCTACTTCTGCTTCATTGACTATGCTAAAGCCTTTGACTGTGTGGCTCACAGCTATCTATGGA
>NW_015172163.1:46864-53992 GCF_001447785.1 Gekko japonicus | reverse complement strand
GTTCCTGGGATCCCAGATCACCGCAGACTGTGACAGCAGCCATGAAATTAAAAGACGCCTGCTCCTTGGGAGAAAAGTGATGGCGAACCTAAACAGCATGATAAAAAGTAGAGATATCACCCTGCCAACAAAAGTCTGCATGGTCAAAGCAATGATATTCCCAGTAGACATGTATGGCTGCGAGAGTTGGACTGTAAGGAAGGCCGAGCGCCGAAGAATAGATTCTTTTGAACTATGGTGCTGGAGAAGACTCTTGAGAGTCCCTTGGACTGCAAGAAGATCAAATCAGTTAATCCTAAAAGAAATCAGCCCTGACTGTTCCCTGGAAGGCCAGATAATGAAACTGAAGCTCAAATACTTTGGCCACCCAATGAGAAGGGAGCACTCCCTGGAGAAGAAGACCCTGATGCTGGGAAAGATTGAAGGTCAAAGAAGGCGGGGACGGCAAAGGATGAGATGGTTAGACAGTGTCATCGCTGCAACGAACATGAAGTTGAGCAAACTTCAGAGGACGGCGGAAGACAGGAAGGCCTGGCGGGAGCTGGTCCATGGGGTCGCAAAGAGTCGGACTCGACTGTGTGACTGAACAACAACAACAACAACAAGCCCCTGGGCAGCATCCTCGGAACCCTTGAACAGAACTCGATGGATATTTCCCCTTTTCCCCTAAAACAGGCATAGCATTCCCTGACGAAAGAATCAATGCCTTTGCATCCATATCCTTTGAATTCTGGGGCTTTGAGCATCGTAGTTTTGTGCTGCTGAAGCACAGTGAGACACTTTCTCACTGCAGCATTGCAATGACTGGCTTTCAAAGAAAGAAACAAAAGGCAGGTTCCATCTTCCCCAGCGAACTAGTTCACAGATGACGAACGTAATCTGGAGTTAATCTACATCTTGCCAGCTGTGCTGAGATCCTATTGTCGGGGCTGCTACTGTCATCTGTTTGATGTAGTGGTTACGAGTGTGCACTCTAGTCTAGGATAACCAGGTTTGATTCCCCACTCCTCCATATTTATTTATTTATTTATTTATTTATTTATTCATTCGACTTTTATCCCGCCCTTCCGCCGAAGCGGCTCAGGGCGGCTCACAGCATTAATAAAACCAACATAGATAAAAGCATCAATCCATAATACAACTTTACATAAATACAATAAATAGAAGTAAAAGCGGCTCGGTAAATGCAGCTGCTGAGTGACCTTGGGCAAGCCACAGTTCTCTCAGAGCTGTTCTCTCAGAGCTCTCTCAGGCCCACCTACCTCACAGAGTGTCTGTTGTGGGGGAGAGAGGGAAGGAGATTGTATGCCTCTCTGAGACTCCGAGTGAAGGGCGGGGTATAAATCCAGTCTCCTCCTCCTCCTCCTCCTCCTCCTGCTGTGTCTGTAGTCCTCTCCCTATATTGGACTTATGAACCCATGAAGCCATCTTATACTGAATCAGACCCTCGGTCCATCAAAGTCAGTATTGTTTACTCTGACTCACAGTGGCTTTCCAGGGTCTCAGGCAGAGGTCTTTCACATCAGTTTGGAGTAGTGCCAGTTTGGTGCAGTGGTTAAATGCATGGACTCTAATCTGGGAGAACCGGGTTCGATTCCTCACTCCTCTACTTGCAGCTGCTGGATAACCTTGGGAAAGCCATAGTTCTATCAGAGTTGTCCTTGAAAGGGCAGTTCTTGAAAGAGCTCTCTCAGCCCCACCTACCTCACAGGGTGTCTGTTGCGGGGAGGGGAAGGGAAAGGAGTTTGTAAGTCGCTGAGACTCCAAGTGAAGGGTGGGGTATAAATCCAATCTCTTCTTCTTCATCATCATCACCTACTGCCTGATCCTTAACTGAAAATGCTGGGGACTGAACCTAGGACCTTCTGCATGCCCAGCAGATGTTCTACCAAGGAGTCACTAAGGTCTTTCAATTCACCTACTGCCAGATCCTTTTAACTTGACATACCGAGGACTGGACCTGGGACCTTCTGCATGCCCAGCAGACGCTCTACCACTGAACCACAGCCCCTGTATTGCCTCAGGGTTCCAAAAGGCTGTCTCAGTACACTGTGCCATTAGTGCATTTTCAACCAGATCATCTATGGGGGGAAAAATGCATTTCTGTTTGACCTGGAAGGCCACATCTTCAGCCACAATTAAGTCTACCATTGCAGTTGGTCACACCGACTCATTGTCTGTTTGGCTACAGATTGCTTCCTTTCTACTCATTGTCCCTTCAGTTTTCCCTTTTTTCCCTTCCCTTTGTTGATTTCTCCACTGTCTGTCCTTAGAATCTTTCCATCCGTACACACGTGAACATGTTCCATTTGTCTACAGTGCCAGACATGGGACTTCAAGTATCTCAGGGTCTCCAGAGGGAAAGTTCAGGACCACCCAACATCAGTAAACCCCGTCTACGGAGCTGGCAAAGGTAAACTACCAGGAGCAACCCTTCCAGTTGGACCTGTCTACCACAAGAAACCCACAGTCTTTCACCAGGACCCCCCAAAAAGTGAAGGGCCCAAGGAGATGCCTACAGGTGGTGTATGCACCTAGCAGCCCAGCATGCTACTGATCCTACTCAGGAGGAGGGAATTGAGCTCTTAGTCTTAGCAGCATCTGGGATCCTCCTTGGTTAGAATCGCCAAGTTCTGTAAGACTTCTCAGCTGGAGTCTGACCTTTGTTGGTTCAACGCACACCATAAGACCTGTTCATGGTCCCACCTGGACAGTCCCACCAATAAGATGGTCCTCGTTCTCTCTGTGCTTGGCTGTCCCCTTGCCTACCTCTCCACTTCCTCAGTACCGTTCCTTTAGACAGTGATTCTCTTATCTGGCTGATATTCCTGGCCAGAGCAGAAGTAGGGGTGTGCATCTGCCATCTGTATATCTTTTTTCTCTGCCAGGGTTCTGGAGAGCAACTGCCACTATTTGAGCTAGATGAACCAACGGTGTGACTTGAAATAGGGCAGCATTTTGTATGTATAATATCCATGGTTCTTCCCTCCATTTTATCGTCATGTTAGGGGTGCAGGACCCTTTGCATAAACCGTCATTCCCACTGTGTTCAAACTAATTGTGATTTAAATGTGGTTATTGCAACACTGACTATACTTTACAGTATTAAGGGTTGAAAGCTGACAGTGTATAATGGTATCTTGTGTTTATTCTTGCATTCACCTATGTAATTAACTATTCACCTTTTATTGCATAGCTCAAAACAAGACTATTTTACAATTTTATATGTACTTAATACACCATTTTGTATATGCATGTTATTATGTTACGAAAACTTAATAAATTATATTGTAAAAGAGAGAGAGAGAGAGAGAGAGATGTTCTAAATCAAGACTCAGTGTATTCCATTACACGTTCTTAAGTCAGAAAACACGTTTGTAGCATTTCAGTATTCAACATAGAATATTTCAACACAATCCCAATACATAAATAGTGCTCTTGTAATTCTGTAAAGGATATCCTTGGTTGTTCTGCCAAGACCCATACCCATACTAAGGGTAGTTCATCAGAACAACAACGAACAAGACTAAAATCAGACATTAAGTACCCTCTTTCACCCATTGAAGCAAATGAACTGTCAATTAAGTCTTTAATGAGCATTTGACATATATTTGATGTATACGACCAAGTCAGCCCCTTTCTTTCTATCTCTGGGGTCAGGGAAGCCAAGGAAAGCTGGATTAAGCCAGGGTGACTCACAGAATCAAGGAAGCCAGTTTCTGATACTCTTACCTATTTAGCATTTGATAGTGACTTCTGATTGCTGTGAAATATAAACATTCCCAGGAAGCAGAAATCACATGAGGCGAAGTCTTTTCCAGTGAAGGCCCCCCACAGCACATAGCAGCGGCCTGAAGCTTCCTGGGAGTAGAACAGAACCAAAGTTTCAACTACATAGGCTAATTACTGTAGATATTAAAGTATTATAGGTATACCCAGGGCTTTTTTGTAGAAAAAGCCCAGCAGGAACTCATTAGCATAATAGGCCACACCCTGACAGCACAGCTCATTAGCATATTAGACCATGCCCTGTGCCTTCCCTTGGCTTGCCTGGGTGCCCTGCGGCTGCGGGGAGTCCAGGCAAGCTGGCCCTTTGAGGGAAGGGAAGACAGTTTAAACTGCCTTCCCTTAGCTTGCCTGGGTGCCCCGTGGCTGCACGGGGAGGCATTTAAATGCCTCATGAAACCTCCAGGACCCACCTGGCCTGCCCACCTTGGAGTCGCCGGGGTGGGTCACTCTCCAGTTTTGGCTGTAGTGGGCATGGCCAACTCTGAAGCCAGCCGGAACTCCATTCCTGTGCGTTCCTGCTCAAAAATAGCCCTGGTTATATCAGACATTTTGCAGAGTTTTAGCAGAGGACTGAGACTCAATCCAACCCTGATTCCCCAACACCTCACAACAACCATTTGAGGTTTGGCTGACAAAGAATGAGAAGTCCGAAGTCACCCAATAGGCTTCATGGCCGAGCACAGATTTGAATGTGAACACCACCACCCCCAATTCCTAGCCTGCGAGTCTAACCTCTTCTCAAACTGGCTTTCCATGTTCCATCAAAGTTTCCGCTGCCTCCATGGTTGCTCCATTCCCAAATCAAATACATGTGATGTCTTCCGACTCCATAATTGGTAAAGTTGACAACTAGTTACAGACCTGTCTGAGTTCCAGATTGTATGGTATCTTTTGCTTTTTTGGTGTTTTAAGTCCAATTATAATTGATCTGTTCTGTGAGTAATCCCGTTTTTATATTAACACTAGAAATCTATATAAAAAACTTAAAGGAAATCCCCAAAACACTGCCATGACCTCGCACAAATATTATTAATGTTATATCAATGAATTCATTGCTGCATTTAGGATGTATGCTCCTCCCAGGTTATAGTGCTCAAAGCTTAGTGTTGGAAAGAGTTTTGTGTTGTGGAATCAAAACATAAAAGAACGTAAGAGAAGCCATGTTGGATCAGGCCAATGGCCCATCCAGTCCAACACTCTGTGTCACCCAGTGGCCGAAACCCAGGTGCTGTTGCCTTTACCAGCTTTGATTTAAGAAGCTGAATTGCTGACTTTAGTTTCTGGGAAAAGATTAGTCAAATGGTAGGCCTCAGCGAGAGGTGGGGTAATAGCAGAGATCATCCAACCTATGTCTACGGGGATTTTTCCCTTTGTGAGAGCTCGTAATAACCAGACAGTTGCTTAACCAAAAGGGTTATTTTCAGTATACAGAAGAAAATCTGAATAAAATGCATACATACAGAAATAAAACATACGTTAAATAATACCCACCAGTAATGGAAGTACAGAGGTGAGTGGTAATAATAGGAGGGTGTTGGGGAAACATACTTTACCTATTCAAATCAGGAGTTCATGGAGCAGAGACTGGAAAGATGGGAAATGACCCAAACAAAGTCTGGGGGTGCCCTGCCAGAAAGCGCCTGGGGCAGACACGCAGAGACTGAGCTATGAGTGCTGTTTTTATACCCAAAAACACATCCAGAGGGCTTGCTAATGTGCTCAGTCCCTCAGAACAAAGAATTGATGGGATTAATCAGGGATGAAACAATGCAGTTTGGAAGCTCTGTATAGAGTTCCCGGGGATGGACAAAAGAGACCGGAGATTCCCTTCTAGATGCAAAGCAGAATTTGGATTGGGTTCCTGATTAGTTCTCTGGTGGTTGAAAGACTAATGGATTGCCAATTTAAACGAATCAAAACGGAAACAATACTGCTTGATGAGCCACCTGGTCTCAGGGTGTGGGAATGGAGGAGAAGTCAGGACTTTTCATTATCAAGGAGATGTGAGGAGGAAAGATGAGATCAAATTGATGGTATTAGCAATTGAGATTGAAAGAAATTACTCTGGGGAAAGGCAAGACAATTGTCTTGAGTATGCAGATGTCGGGGCGCTCACTCACAGCCCTCAGAGCAAGATCTCATGTCCTTTCCAGTGTCATGTCCATGCATAATTATATGGCCTGCTATTCCTGGTTTCCATCTTTGTGTCCACTCATGTCAAGTTGTCTGGTATATTGACTCCTGGGGTAACCCTAGGGGGTCCATTGATGGTGGAAACAGCCCCTCCTGATGGACAGGGGATCGGCATACTTACAGTGCCATCGGGAGGTCCATCAGCGGGTCCAGAAACATAGCTGGAAGAGGGGGGTTCAGTTGCAAAACACAGAGCTGTGGGTTAGGGATGCTTGAAGGCCTGCCATTTTGATTTACGTCCTGTTCACCAGTCGCAAATGAGGAGCTAATTTTTCGCTGAGTGATCCAGCAGTTTGTTGAGCTGTTTGCTGGTGTTTGGCAGGCAGCTTCACTGTATTCCTTCCTAACCATGTTGGCTTTTGGCACATGCTACATTCTCGTACAGCCCAGCTGAGTTCTACTAACCACTGTCCTTACCGCGTAACTCCTCCACTCAGCACTTAATTGTTGAAATAGATAAATGATTCACAAATCATACAAATAAATCATAAACAATTGTTGTGTTCTAATAAAATCCTACTCTTTAGTGTTTGTCTAAACAGTCCCTAGTGACACTAATGACTGCCAGTCGATTTTAACTGGGCGGCATCTTTGCACGTGCACAGTTTTGCCGAAACCCAATGCAGACCTGTTCGGCGGATGTTCATGGCTGTTCAGCACAAACTGAACAGGTTGCGTGTTTAGCTTACATTTGTTTAACGTTTGTTTATACTCCACTCTTCACCCCAATGGGGACCCAACGTGTCTTACAGCATCCCCCCCTCTCCATTTTATCCTCACAACATGTCAAACCCGAGCATCTGCATTTCTGAATTGTCCATGTTTGATTTACACTTCACAGCTTGTATTCTCTATCCTTATCACTGCTCTCGTTTGCCATTGCATTCCTGGGTGGGGGGTGAGTGTGAGTAATTAGCTAGGGAGGATTGCTTGGTAATTGTCCTAAGTGGGCCCCAAGACATCTTTCACATGAGAAGTGTCCTCGGCAGGTGTTGTTTCGTAGAAAAAGAGCTAGGGGAACTCATTAGCATAACTCATTAGCATATGCCACACCCCCTGACATCACCGGAAGTGTGTCATAAGGCCACACACCCCACCCCCAACGGTCCCAGCCTCCGCCGCCGGCCCAGCTCCACTGCCGAGCCC
>NW_015172163.1:45056-46316 GCF_001447785.1 Gekko japonicus | reverse complement strand
CATCAGTGGGGCTAAACATCCCCAGCTCCTTGTTGGTTTGCAGTGGAAGACCTAGACTGAAGTCCAGAAGGAGAGACCAACACAATTTCTGGAAAAGGGAGCTTTGACTCTCCAAAACTCATTCCCCCCCAAATCTTGTTGGTCATGAAAATCTGCCATCCCTTCTTCCCCACCGTACTACATCTTTCTTTATTCTTGACCATATCTCATTGGTGGGAGCCAAGGCAGTGGTTGTGGACGCTCGTATCTCCTCCTAAGGAGCTACACGCCTCAATTTTGGGGGAGAATCCACAGTAGAGCAGAGCCTTTTATGGTGCCCTGCCAAACTAAGCATTCAGCCTAGGTTAGGGTCATTCGATGGTCTGTTTTCAGTGCAATTTGGTTTATAGTGTTTAACCTCCAGGAGGTGGCTGGGAATTTCCTGGGATTACGTCTGATCTCCAGGCAATAGAGATCAGCTTCCCGGGAGAAAATGGCCACTTCAGAACATAAGAGAAGCCAATGTTGGATCGGCCAGTGGCCCGGCCAGTCCAACACTCTGTCACACAGTGGCCAAAAATACCAGGTGCCCTCAGGAGGTCCAGCAGCGGGGCCGGGACACTAGAAGCCCTCCCACTGTTGCCACCCAAGCAGCAAGAACATAAGAACATAAGAGAAGCCAATGCTGGATCAGGCCAATGGCCTGTCCAGTCCAACACTCTTACTCTTTCACACAGTGGCCAAAAATACCAGGTGCCATCAGGAGGTCCACCGGTGGGGCCAGGACATTAGAAGCCCTCCCACTGTTGCCACCCAAGCAGCAAGAACATAAGAACATAAGAGAAGCCAATGCTGGATCAGGCCAATGGCCCGTCCAGTCCTACACCCTGTCACACAGTGGCCAAAAATACCAGGTGCCACCAGGAGGTCCAGCATCGGGGCCAGGACACTAGGAGCCCTCCCACTGTTGCTCCCCCTTCCCCAAGCACCAAGAGGTAGGTTAGGCTAGAATTCGTGACTGGCCCAAGGTCATCCAGCCATCTTCCATAGCAGAGTGGGGTCTCCCAGATTCTAGTCTGGCACTCTAACCACTACACTACACTGGCTCTCTGACCAAAACCTTCAGACATGGTAAGATTGACGGTCAAGTTTGTTTATGGTCAGGGGTCGTTTCGTAGAAAAAAAGCTAGGAGAACTCATTAGCATAACTCATTAGCATATGCCACACCCCCTGACATCACCGGAAGTGAGTCATAAGGCCACACCCCCTGACATCACTGG
>NW_015172163.1:22472-44481 GCF_001447785.1 Gekko japonicus | reverse complement strand
CCTGAGTCACTGCCAGTGTTCCCGCCAAGGTGAGTTCGTCTGAGCTAGCTGACCGTTTTTTTAGCCTCCGGCTCACACATTTTTTTGTCTTAGCTCAGGAAGGATGGCTCCAGAGCAAACTGATTCATGCAGCAGCCAAGTCTCTCACTCAACAGCTTTAATGCCAGTATGTTGTCGAAGGCGTTCACGGCCGGAGTTCATTAGCTGCTGTAGATTTTCCAGGTTGTATGGCCGTGGTCTTGGCACTGTAGGACGTGACGTTTCACCTCCTCAGGAAACAATCCATATACAAAAGAACCTCCTCAGGAAAGCTCCTCCATTAGCATGTTCACAGCCTGGGGATTACGCATGTGAGCCGCCCTGAGCCTTTGGGAGGGCAGGATATAAATCAAATAAATAAATATAAATAAATAAATAAACTCCTGCAAGATAATGACACAGCCCTACCCCACCTTCCTGGGTAGATATAAATTACCTGCCTACCATTTTCCTTCTCACCTTGACACCATCTTTCTGTGTTGTACCTCTGAGGATACCAGTCACAGCTGCTGGTGAAACGTCAGGTCCTACAATGCCAAAACCACAGCCATACAACCCGGAAAATCTACAACAGCTAATAAACTCTGTCCGTGAAAGCCTTCAACAACAAATGCCCTACATCTTACAATAACACTACAGATAAGATTAGAATTTCAACAGCCAATCCATATGCAAAAGAACCTCCTCAGGAAAGTTCCCCCATTAGCATGTCCATAGCCTGGGGAACTCCTGCAAGATAATGACTCAGCCCTACCCCACCTTCCTGAGTAGATATAAATTACCTGCCTACCATTTTCCTTCTCACCTTGACACAGAGAGTACTCCATCTTTCTGTGTCGTACCTCTGAGGATGCCAAGACCACGGCCATACAACCCGGAAACTCTACAGCAGCTAATTTAATGCCAGTAGTTCACAAAAGTAGAATTTCTTGCTCACAAGACTCCACAGCTTAGAGGGAGCATTGTCTTCTTCAGATACTTCTGAAGAAGCGAGCAGTGACTCGCAAAAGCTTGTACCCCGCCACAAATTTTGTTAGTCTTTAAGGTGCTCCTGGACTCTTGCTCTTTTCGGCTGCTACAGACGGACTAACATGGCGGCCCGTCTTAATCTAACCACATAAAGATGTCCTTGTTTCCTTCTAGGTGCAAGACAAGTTCCGTCTGGACCTGTCCGATGAAGAGGCTGTACATTACATGCAGAGTCTAATCGATGAAAGTGTCCATGGATCTAACCACATAAAGATGTCCTTGTTTCCTTCTAGGTGCAAGACAAGTTCCGTCTGGACCTGTCCGATGAAGAGGCTGTACATTACATGCAGAGTCTAATCGATGAAAGTGTCCATGCCCTCTTTGCAGCTGTGGTGGAGCAGATCCACAAGTTCGCTCAGGTAAGAACTTCGGCGCAGACCTGAAGAGCAAAGGTCCGTCTGATCCTGTTTCCAGCCAAAGGCAGTCGGGTAGCTTCAGGAAATGCACTAAGGCAAACTCTCTTACACATAAATGCACATGAAATTGCCTTAGACTGAATCAGACCGTTGGTCCACCGAGGCCAGTTCTCCGGGGTCTCAGGTGGAGGTCTTTCACATCACCTACTGCTTGGTCCTTTAAACTGGAGATGCCGGGGACTGAACCTGGGACCTTCTGCATGCCAAGCAGGTGCTCTTCCACTGACCCACGGCCCCTCTCCAGGGTCTTAGGAAGAGGTCTTTCACATCACCTATGGCCTGGTCCTTTTAAACTGGAGATGCCGGGGATTGAACCTGGGACCTCCTGCATGCCAAGCAGGTGCTCTTCCACTGAGCCACAGCCCCTCTCCTGGGTCTTGGGAAGAGGTCTTTCACATCACCTTGTCCTTTTAACTGGAGAAGCCGGGGATTGAACCTGGGACCTTCTGCATACCAAACAGGTGCTCTTCCACAGAGCCACGCCCCCTCTCCAGGGTCTTAGGCAGTGGTCTTTTCACATCCCCTACCACTTGGTCCTTTAAATCGGAGATACTGGGGATTGAACCTGGGACCTTCGGCATGCCAAACAGGTGCCCTTCCACAGAGTCATCGCCCTTTCCCAAGCAAGGCATGAAGGCAAAATCTGTTTCTAGCCCCCAGTGTCTGGGTGCAGGGGTATCCTGCCTCTTAACATGCATTCCCAGTGATCTGACGACTCCCAAGGCTTTTTGGTAGTCCCGCAGTCTTGAAAATAGGTATGTCAGCACACCTTGAGACGATGAATTGGGTCCCAAATGAGCAAGGGGGGCGAGATGGTCAGCCAGAGAGCTCCCCCCTCCCCTTTGTCTCCCCTGTTGGGGTCACAACAATGGTTTCTTTCGGACACCGCTATGATAGGACCTCATTTCTCAGCGCTCTTTCCCCCGTGGCCTGTTAATGTGTTTCCCAAGTTAGGCTAATAAATCAGAGTTTACAGATTTGATCTCGGCCATCCATTTTTGCTCTCTTTTCTTTTCTTTTTTTCCAGTCGGGTTCATTCATTCGCAACCTCTCCCTCCCTCCTTTTGCCAGCCCTTTTAAAACTGCAAACGTGTCCCGTTCCGTTGCTATGCATTTGAGCCTTGTCAATGCACAGGGAGATACGGGCTTGCTCTTTTGTCCAAAAGAGAAAGGAAGACAGCAAGAAACCCCCAAACGCTCTACCTTGTCCGGAAGAATGTCCTGTTCCACAGCTCCTGATAATATACACTGAGGGAGTATCTCAACTGCTGTATGTGGCAGAGCCTCCACTTTTAATATATTGAGCTTCAATCTGTTTATGGCTGCGGTCACACGTGATAAATAACCCGCTTTCAGAGAGCCAGTTTGGTTTAGTGGTTAAGTGCAGCGGACTCTAATCTGGGAGAACCGGGTTTGATTCCCCACTCCTCCACTTGCAGTTGGTGGATGACCTTGTGCATCCTTGAAAGGGCAGTTTCTCTCAGAGCTCTCTCAGGCCTACCTACCTCACAGGGTGTCTGTTATGGGGAGGGGAAGGGAAAGGAGTTTGTAAGCTGCTCGGAGACTCCAAGTGAAGGACGGGGTATAAATCCAATCTCCTCCTCCTCCTCTTCTTCTTCTTCTTCTTCTCCTCCTTCTCCTCCTTTTCCACTTTCAGTGCACTTTCCAACTGGATTTTACTGTCTGAACTGGCAAAATCTAGTTGGAAAGTTCATTGAACGTGGGTTGAAAGTGAATTATTTAGTGTGTGTGGCTGCAGCCTTCTAGAGTTTTGCCCCATCGTTCCTTCAAGGGGTTCAGGAACGGTGTATGATTTCCCCCATATGTTGTTGTTGTTCAGTCGCACAGTCGAGTCCGACTCTTCGCGACCCCATGGACCAGCTCCCGCCAGGCCTTCCTGTCTTCCGCCGTCCTCTGAAGTTGGCTCAATTTCATGTTCGTTGCATCGATGACACTGTCTAACCATCTCATCCTTTGCCGTCCCCGTCTTCTTTGACCTTCAATCTTTCCCAGCATCAGGGTCTTCTCCAGGGAGTGCTCCCTTCTCATTGGGTGGCCAAAGTATTTGAGCTTCACCTTCAGTATCTGGCCTTCCAGGGAACAGTCAGGGCTGATTTCTTTTAGGATTGACTGATTTGATCTTCTTGCAGTCCAAGGGACTCTCAAGAGTTCCCCCATATGAGGGGAATCCTAACCTGTCCCTTATTCCCTGACCTGGATGGCCCAGGTTAGCCTGATCTCATCGTATCTTGGAAGGTAAGCGAGGCCAGCCCTGGTCAGTCCTTGGAGGGGAGACCACCAAGGAAGCCCAGAGTGGCCACACAAAAGCCGGTAATGGCAAACCGCCCCCATTCATCTCTTGTCTCCATTCATAAGTCAGCTGTGACTTGACAGCAATGAAAAGAAGTCCAACCTAGTGTGGTGTTCCATCTATACCTTGTGGCTGATGGCCAACTCTCGCCCCACAAGGGTACATAGGCATGACAGCTTTCCCATGCTGATATTAACATGGCTGATGCCTTCAAATGATTGAGGGGTAGACATGAGTCTTAGAATGTTAGAGTTGGAAGGGTCATCCAGTCCAACCCCCTGCACTCTGCTGCAGCCTTCTAGAGTTTTGCCCCATCTCTCCTTTGAGGAGTTCATGAACAGTGTATGATTTCCCCCATATGAGGGGAATCCTAACCCGTCCCTTATTCCCTGACCTGGACGGGCCAGTCTAGTCTGATCTCATCATATCTTGGAAGGTAAGCGGGGTCAGCCCTGGTCAGTCCTTGGAGGGGAGACCACCAAGGAAGCCCAGAGTGGCCACACAAAAGCCGGTAATGGCAAACCGCCCCCGTTCATCTCTTGTCTCCATTCATAAGTCAGCTGTGACTTGACAGCAATGAAAAGAAGTCCAACCTAGTGTGGTGTTCCATCTATACCTTGTGGCCGATGGCCAACTCTCGCCCCACAAGGGTACATAGGCATGACAGCTTTCCCATGCTGATATTAACATGGCTGATGCCGTCAAATGATTGAGGGGTAGACATGGATCTTAGAATGTTAGAGTTGGAAGGGTCCTTGCAGGCCATCCAGTCCGACCCCCTGCACTCTGCAGGAGCACAGCCGAAAGAGAGCCCTACAGCATACCCGAAAGATGGTCGTCCAGCCTCCGCTTGAAAACGTCCAGCGAAAGAGCGTCCGCCACCTCCCGAGGCAGTCTGTTCCACTGCTCAGCCACTCTTACAGTTAGGAAGTTTCTCCTGATATTTAGCCAGTATCGACTCCCTTGTAATTTCCACCCATTGATTTCCCACAAGCAGCTGCGCTGCCCTCGTTCTTCCCTTCCCCAATTGTGTTCGTCGATTCCCCACTACTTGCTGAGCGGCCGCATTTTGACCCGCAGCATCCCCCAATTTCCCCCACCTCTTTTCAATCTCAAAAAACAAGGATTGAGAAGACACAGGGGAAATCGGGGGATGCCACGGGTCAATATGCGGCCGCGCAGCAAGTAGTGGGAAATTGACAGTCGGGGGGAAGGGAAGAGGTCCATCAGTGGCTATTAGCCACAAAGTATAGATAGGGGCTCTGGGGCAAGTGATGCTCTGTCTTCTTGGTGCTTGGGGGGGTCAACAGTGGGAGGGCTTCTAATGTCCTGGCCCCACTGGTGGACCTCCTGATGGTACCTGGTATTTTTGGCCACTGTGTGACAGAGTGCTGGACTGGATGGGCCACTGGCCTGATCCAACATTTGCGTCTCTTATGTTCTTATGAAGACCGAGAGCGGCACAGCTGCTTGTCGGAAATCGGTCATGGTTTATTTGGGGGGCAAAGTCCATGTATCCCCATGATGACCATGTCAAAGCCTAGAAATTTCAGTGGTGTTCCCCCCCCAAAAAAAGTGTTCGTCCCGAACTATGTATATTACACAGTTCCGGGGGATATTTTTTGTTATGCCTTCTTTCTAATTAGGGTGGAAAATAATTGCATCATTAATTCCTGACACCCGAAGCCAACAAAACGCAGTGCTTTCTATAAGAGTTGACATTATTAAAAAACCCTTATCTCAGCTGCTGTAACCCACAGCCCCAGCTTCAGTTTTGTTTGACTTTCCCCCCCTCTCGTAGGTTACAAGCCTTCTAAAGCAAAAGTAAATATGTGTTATTACTGATGGATATCAAGTTTAATTAACTGGAAGGATCAAGACGAGCCTTTTCCTCTTTCCGGGTGGTTTTCGGAGGCTTTAGTGTCAGGCCGTGACAGTTTGCTGTTGGAAACCAGTAGGCAGGGTCACACGGAAGTGGACTCCAGCCTTTATTTTAAAATAAATAAATAAAACTCAAGCAACCACAGCAAACTTTTAAAAAGTCAAGAACTGGCATTTGGGACCAGGCACTCTATCTTGGAGCGATGCACTCTGAATTGTTAAAAACCCATTCGAAATTGTTGTGCATCTGAAAAGAAAACGGGTGCTTATCAAACCATGTTAGTATTGCTTGGTTCGTGCCGGAGAGAAGAAAACAAGGGTGAAAAGTGATCACTATCTGACTCTAAAAGCATGGCCACCTTCCCATCAATGTTCCCTCTAAGCTGCGGAGTCCTGTGAGCAAAAATTCTCCTTTGTGAGCTGCTGGCATTAAAGTTCTGAGTGAGTGATTTGGCTACTGCATAAATTAGTTTGCTCTGGAGCCGTCCTCCCTGAGCTAAGAGAAAAATGTGTGAGCCGGAGGCTAAAAAACTGTCTCTTCAGTTGATAGCTGACGATCGGCCATGTGCCTTGCACTTCTCCTTTCTTGCAACGCTAAGCGTCTCTGACAGCAACAGCACTGTAAGGGTGTGGGTGAGCTAGGTGGGCTGGGAGTGGCTTCTGAAAGCTTGTTTACTGCATCAGAGCTACAGGGTGTCGGCTCGGTGTCAGCTGTAGGCTGTTACTCCTGATCAGCCAGTAACCTGATCTCTTCTTGTTCTCCTTCTGGCTCAGAGCCAGCTGCAGCCAATGTTCACTGACCAGCTCAGGACTAGCAGGTAGCTCTTTATCTGAGAAATCTGAGCCATCACTAAGCACAGACTGACTTATGATACCAAGCTTTCTAGGCAATGGTAATACTTCTCAGATTTCCCCACCAAGGCTGGTTCCAGATTTTCGTGGTGCCCTGGGCAGAGTTCTCAGGGTCCTCTTTCCCACCCACTCACCCCTGGGTCTCACTACCTGCCTCAGCATCCTTCCGTACCTTACTCATGAGCCTTCACATTGCATGTTCTCACGGCCATCTGCACTGCCCGCAGCCCTTTCCCTAATGGCACTGGGCAGCTTGTGCAACCACACACATAGGTGGCAAAGCACTCACAAGTGAGCAGGCAGAGAAATGGCAATGGGGGGAGGGTCTGTAACAGTGAGCCCTTCCAGAAATCCTGGGCCCTGGCAACTGCCTCGCTTGAGTTTATGTTGAGGCCGACCCTGTTCCCCTCACCTGTCAGCTGTATTACGGACAGGATTGGCAAAGCATCCTTGTTCCAGTACTTCAAGGGCTGTCATATAGAGGATGGTGCGGAGTTGGTTTCTGTTGCCCCAGAAGGTCTGATCAGAATTAACAGGCTGAAATTAAATCAGAAGAGTTTGCAGCTGAACTTCCTGACAGTTGGAACAGTTCCTCAGTTGAACAGGCTTCCCCGGGAGGTGAGGGGCTTTAGAGGTTTTCAAACAGAGGCTAGATGGCCATCTGACAGCAATGCTGACTCTCTGTACTTGGGCAGATCATGAGAAGGAGGGCAGGGAGGGTTGCCTCAGTGCTTAGTTCTCGTGGCCCTTTCTTACACGCCCAGAGAAATCGCCACTTTGGGGGTCAGGAAGCCATTTTTCTCCAGGCCAGTTTGGCTAGAGATCCTGGAGGTTTTTTGTTGTCATCTGGGTGTGGAACAGCAGTCACCGGGGGTGTGGAGGAGGAAGTATTTGTGAATTTCCTGCATTGTGCAAGGGGTTAGACTAGGTGACCCTGGGGGTCCCTTCCAACTCTATGATTCTATGATTCTTTCTGGGATGATAACATAAACCCATGTGTAGTAAGGAGTCTTAGTGTGTTGTTGTTGTTGTTGTTGTTGTTGATTTATGGCCCTATCTATCCAACATGGCGGCTTAATTTGTTTTCTTTTTTCAATGCTTTGGCTCTCGAAACATCTGAGCATTTCCCTGCATGGCATTTAGGGATCTCGATAGAATTACTAAGTGGACTTCGGGGACTTCTCTCCCTCCCTTTCACTCACAACGACGAACAGAAAAATCCAATGTCTGCAGCTCTGAATTTCAGTCTCTGGATACCGCTGCCTTCGTTTTATTATTGCTGTTGGTTCTTTCAGAGAAAGGAAATTGCTAAATCAGATTCTTTCTCTTTTTTTACCATCCCCAAATGAATGAAGCCAGAACTGCCTCGCCTCCTTTATTTATTCTTTATATATCTGGATATAAATTACGAGCCCGGAGTCTGTTACTTTCCCAGATTATTAGGTTAAGAGGGGCTTTAACCGGTTTAAATTTCCCCCCTCAATCCAGAGTTAAAATTTAGGTGTCTGCCCAGATCTAAATTAAAAGCCTTCTGACGGATTGGTACATTCTCTTTTTGTGGGTTGGGAAGAAACCGGAGTCACACTGGGTTGTCGTTTGCTAGGATACTTCTCAAGCATTTGGGGATCCATGTTACACCACAATGCTTTGTGCTTGGGTGTCTTTCTCCGCCTCAGCTTTAGGACTTTATACACATTGCCCCATAACCAGCTGCTTTAAAGCTAGCTTTGCCTTTCTTTCCTCTTTGGTGTAGTGGTTAGGAGCACAGACTCTAATCTGGGAGACCTGGGTTTGATTCCCCATTCCTCCACTTGCAGCTGCTGGTGTGACCTTGGGTCAGTCACAAGTTCTCTCCGAGCTGTTCCCTCAACAGCAGTTCTTGAGAGAGCTCTCTCAGCCCCACCTACCTCACAGGGTATCTGCTGTGGGGAGGGAGAGGAAAAAGAGATTGTAAGCCGCTCTGAGACTCCGAGTGAAGGGCAGGGTATAAATCCAATCTCTTCTTCTTCTTTTTGATGTAGTGGTTAGGAGCTCAGACTCTAATTTGGGAGAACTAGATTTGATTCCCTACTCCTCCACATGCAGCTGTTGGCCGCTGTGGGAGACAAGATGCTGGACTAAATGGACCACTGGCCTGATCCCACAGGGTGCTTCTTATGTTCTTATGACCACATAATTCAAATACAGATATTGGGTTGTCTGGGGAGGGAAGCCTTGTGCCCATGAGATGCCCTCGTGGGGATATTCAGGGGTATCTTCACTTCTTCCATTAGCCCATGTGGTTTGTAAATTCCATCACAACCATCTAGGGATGGGCACAGAGCTAAAAAAGGCAGTTCAGTTCAAGATCCATGGTAGTCTGGCAAGTTTGTTTCTCCCTTTCTCCTGGCTCACTGCAGTCAGGAGAGGGGGGGGGTCGCCTGGGAAGGGATTCCCCCCTTTCTCCCAGCCATGGCAAGCTGCAGCCAAGAGAAAAGGGGGGATCGCCCGGGAAGGGACTTTATTTTACCCTCTGGTTTTGCTCTCCCCCTTCGAAGTGGTTGGGGCTCTTTTTGTAGCAGGAACTCCTTTGCATATTAGGTGACACACCCCTAATGTAGCCAATCCTCCAAGAGCTTATAGTAGCCCCTGTAAGAAGAGCTTTGTAAGCTCTTGGAGGATTGGCTACATTAGGGGGGGGTCACCTAATATGCAAAGGAGTTCCTGCTACAAAAAGAGCCCTGCCGGGAGCAAGAACAGAGGGTTAAATATAGGTTTGCAGTGCCTTCCATGGGACATTTCACCCTCTCCTTTCTGCTGGTCCATCTGTCTTGGGCTCCCTCATTCAGCCCATGTATAAATGGGCTGTGTGAGAGAGCTCGAGACAACTGAGCTGGCAGAGAGAGACCAAATCTCCAAACAGCGAAACTTGACAAAATTTGGTAATTTTTTGGGCAGCGTGTCTTCCTCAAACATTGGTTCCCAAGCCCCAAACTGGCCCGAATTTTGGCTCATGAGAGAAGAGAGAGAGAAGAAATTGGATTTATACCCCACCCTTCACTACCCAAAGGAGTCTCAGGGCGGCTTACAAACTCCTTCCCCTCCCCACAACAGACACCCTGTGAGGTAGGTGGGGCTGAGAGACCTCTGACAGAAACTGTTATTTCTCAAGAACAGCTGTGCCAGAACTATGGCTTGCCCAAGGTCATCCAGCAGCTGCAAGTGGAGGAGTGGGGAATCAAACCCAGTTCTCTCAGATTAGAATCCGCGCACTTGACCACTACACCAAACTGGCTCTCCCAGTTTGTGCCCATCCCTACAACCAGCCCCGAGGTACTTGCTTGTTGTTTGTATTAGAAAAAAAAATACAGCAAGTTATCTAAGCTAACTACATATTTTACTTTATGTTTTTTTATGTTTACTTTATGTTTTATTTTCTTTCTCTTTTCTCCCCACCCAGTATTGGAGAAAATGAACTTCACCAGCTTCTGATAGCAGCGATTCATACAGCAGGTGACTGTCACTTAAGTGATTCACGACGTTACTCGAAAGATTGGACTGATTCCTTGGTGGTCTTGATAGTAACGTCGTCTGAGTTTCTATGAAAATTCTGTCAGAGGTATGCTTCCTCGTGTAGATATTTGGCCTGATGTTTGGAAAATAAGCGGGCACCTCCAAAAATGGCTGGAAGAGTTCCACAGAAAAAGACTCACAGGATTTTCTAATGGCTTTATGTTTTTGTACCGTTGGACTGAGAAGATGAAACTAATCCCTGCACTTAACCTGGACTGAATGGTGACTGTAGACTCGCACATTATCTTGGATGAAAATTGTCGTGAAAGTTGTATGAAGTAGGAACAAAACTTTGGGGTACACTTGTGGGACTTCTACAAATTGTCCTTTTGTGTGTGTGGAGGGGGGAGAAATTGTATGCCTCTTTCTTTCAGATAGAGAACTTTTACAAAGTGCCACTAAAATTCTTTCTACAATAGTGTATTGTCCATGGTCTTGAAAAGGCCTCGGAGAGAAAGAGAGAGATGACAAATTATGTGTGTTGCCCAAATATTCTAAATCTAATAAAACTCTTTCGATGCGGCCTTGAGTCCTCTCGAATTCATTTGTCAATTCTCATTTCTCAACTCTCTCTGCTCCTTAGTGGAAGTTTTGAAGTGTTACTAATGGTCTTTGATCCTGACGGAATAATACATATACTGTGGTCCTTTACAAGGAAACATTGCCGCAGCATTACAAACCCCAGTAACTTTCTCAGTGGTTTAATTGTTGGGAGAAATGTGTTCTTGTACAGCTGAATAGATCATCAGAGAAAATTTAAATGGCATTTTCTTCTAATAATTGTTCACTAGGCAAAGGTTCTGTCGTGCTAACAACGTTCCACGCCATTATTTTGCTCGGAGTGGTGAAATTACGTATTGCAATAACAATACATAATCATAAATGTATAAAACAATATGTGTGATAAATGTAACTAGATCTGGGGGGGGCTCATCATGAGACTGCCTTTTTGTGAATCCTAGACCTGTGGAAAGTCTAAATATTATGTTTCATTTTTTTTTAAAAAAAGATTGAGCAGTACTTCGACGGCCGAACCACTTTCCTTTTCTCATATCTGAACGTCACATCCAACTTTGTACCATCTTTCTTATTTCCAGCACTAAAAACATGTCATCTTTGGGGGAGAGTGGGAACCGTAAAATTAGATTGTTCTCCTGGGCTATAGGTAGCGATATTGCTGTTTTCCAGTAGCAGACGGTACAGAGGTCTCTGCTTCAGAAGCGCTTGTAATTGCAGAAGGGGCTCTGCTCCCCCGCCCCCGACTATTGCGGCAATAAAAACAAGAAGTCCTAGATGATCGTCTAGGAGCAAAATCTGCTTGTTAACTAAATGGACCAGTTTATCATCCTTATAGAATGCAGTCTTTGTTCTCTTATTGTCTGTTGAAGACAGTTATGTGGGTGTCGCACGTTGGAGAAGAGCAAGCCAGAATTTGGTTGGCTTTTGTGTTTGGTCCCTCGGATAGCGGCCCCCCTCCTTCAACCAGGCCTGCTTGGGGGGCCCAGTGGCCCCCCCAGGCAAAAATGTCCTCTGACTCCCCATAAACTGCCCAGATCTGCCCTAAAAAGATTGCATGACTTGCCTAGTTCTCTATAGGCCACTAGGGGTTCCGGAGTCCCCCGTCCACATTCTTAGCAGCACTACCCGGAAGGTACCCCGTGTGCATGTTAAGAGGCAGCCTGTGAAGTCTCCCCATGATCTTGGGTTGTTGCAGTGCCGCCTCTCTGGGTTGCCTCTTCCGTGATCCCAGTGCTCATGGGGCTGGAGTATATGCCGTCCTTAGCAACTGGGGCACTAGGACCTGCCTCCGCCGTCTCAGGGTCGGTGACATCATCAGCTGATAAGAGTCTCAGAGGTTCTAACGGGGATGTTATCAGCATCAGCTGAGTGATCCTCAGCTAAAGCAGGCTGGCCCACGACAGGAACAGAGAGTTCTTAAAAGTGTATTAATGTGTTCACTACACTGTTGTATGTCGTGTTGTGGTTACTTTAATGATCCTGCAAACCCTATTAATCCCCCCTCCCCCCCCCCCAAATACGGCTTTGAAGCTTCTCCGTGCTGTTATGTTAGGCACATAAGCATATGGAGCAGAGGTCCATCAGTGGCTATTAGCCACAAGGTATAGATAGGGGCTCTGGAGCAAGTGATGCTCTGTGACATCTTGGTGCTTGGGGGGGGGGGGCAAACAGGGGGAGGGCTTCTAATGTCCTGGCCCCACTGGTGGACCTCCTGATGGCACTGGTATTTCTGGCCACTGTGTGATACAGAGTGTTGGACTGGATGGGCCTTTGGCCTGATCCAACATTGACATCTCTTATGTTCTTATGTTCTTACTCGGCACTCTGAGTTAAGCCAGACTATTCAACAATGGTTGTATCAACTCCTTTTCAGTCGGGCTCATTGCAAATAATTTGTTTAGACTGCAAGTTCTGGTCTCTTGTCTCCTTTTTTTAAAAACAAAAACAAAACTGTTCCAGTATCGACACTCAGTCTGACCATTTGATGTTGATCTTTTGCTACAGAGTGCTTAATTCCCCATGCGTTGTGTACCTCGATGTCTACAAATAGATTCTAGGGTTTTTTAAAAAATCTCCTCTATGGAGAGAATTTTTGGTGCTTTATCTAGCCCGGATTTCCCACTATGTGTAGAGTTTGATACAACTTTAGGAAACAGCTGCAGAGCAAAATTCTTAAGAAGACAGCTTTGAATTTGGTATTTTTCAGCCCATTGACTATCTGGAAGAGGAAAAACCTTTTTAACATTGAATTTCAAAAATTAAATTATGGGGGAAGTCATGTCACTGAAAGGGGAGGGGTATGTTTTGAACTCCAGCCTGGTTGTGAAGTCACAGGAAGGGGAGGGTTGGGTTTTTTACCTCTTGCCTGGAAGTGATGTCACAGGAAGGGGAGGGGTTGGACATCTTGACCTTTGACCTGAAGTGACACTACCGGGAGTTACGTCGACAGTGACATCATATCGCCCCTCCCTGGGCAGCACCCCATGGTCTTGCACTGCTAATTATCCGTGTAAAGATTACCGCAGTTATATTCTGCTCATGATGTGAACTGCTCCTCTAAAAAACCCCCACAAAAAACAGAGAACATTGGTGGCTGTGGGTTTTAGCTTTGGAAATACAAACTGTTTTCCAGAGCACACCGTTCGTCTGCTTGCTAGATGGAACTTTTTAGTAGTTGGGTAGGCATTTAATTCCCCAGGGAACATGTTGAAAGCTCACATTGTGTTGAGATCTGACTACTACTTGGCTTTCAGGAAGATTTTACGATTTTGGGTCTACTTAGGTTAGCTGCGGTGGCTCAAGTGTTTAAAACACTGAACTGCAGGCTGTGGAAGGTCGGTAGTTCAGCAGTTCGAGATCCGAGTTGCCGCATGACGGAGTGAGCTCCCGTCTCTAGTTCCAGCTCCTGCCAACCTAGCAGTTCGAAAGCAAGAAATTGCAAGTAGATAAATAGGTACCACTTCGGTGGGAAGGTAACAGCGTTCTGCGCGCCTTGGTGTTTAGTCATGCCGGCCACATGACCACGGAAACGTCTTCGGACAGCGCTGGCTCTTCGGCTTTGAAACGGAGATGAGCACTGCAACCCTAGAGTCGGACTCGACTGGCGTACGAGCAAGGGAACCTTTACCTTTACTTTACTAGGTTAAGAACAGGTGGGGGATTGAAGCTTCAATATTGTTACTCTTCCACCCGGCCTACGTTTTTTTTTAATGATATCCGTTGATTTAATAAGACTTTGAATCAGAAGATCTCGTATATTAAAAACAGTGTGCTGTCTGCCACCAAAATGAAACTATATATTCACGTGCCTTCCTCGTATGCATTAGAGAAATCCCAGAGGCACCCCGCATCTTGACAGCAGCAGCAGAAGATGACAAATGGGGTGCAGCTTCCAGTTTCCATGCAAAAGAAACATATATGCATATTTCTCCTCTTATTAAAATGCCGTTCTTTTGCTTTTACTACATATCTGGTCATTGCCATAACTTCTGAAGAAGCTGGACACAGAAGTCAATGCTAAACTCCCTTCTCCTTTCTCCAATTTTGGACAGTCTCCAGGGGTAGATGGGCTGTTAAGGCCCCTGGTGGAAGTCTAGGTGGGCTAACGGCCTGCAGGGCTACCCGGGTGTCCCCACGCGCTTTTCTCTCTTTCTCACAATACAAGAACTCGAGGGCACTCAATGAAATGAGTGAGAAGTAGGCTTAGAACAGAGAAAAGGAAGTCCTTCACCCACAGAGTAATTCACGTGTGGGATTCACTGCTGCAGGAAGTGGCGGTAGCTACAAGCATGGACAGCTTCGAGAGGGGACTGGATGAACATCTGGAGCAGAGGTCCATCAGTGGCTCTTAGTCACAGGGTATAGATGGAACACTCTGTCTGGCGCAAGTGATGCTCTGAATTCTTGGTGCTTGGGGGGCAACAGTGGGAGGGCTTCTGGAGTTCTGGCCCTGCTGGTGGACCTCCTGATGGCACCTGGTATTTTTGGCCACTGTGTGACAAAGTGTTGGACTGGATGGGCCGTTGGTCTGATCCAACATGGCTTCTCTTATGTTCTGCTGCTGGGGTCTTCAACCCAAGAAGGGCAGACAAACAAGTAGGGTGTGCTGGATATGTCTGCAAACAGTTGCTGGTCTTGACCAAAAAGACAATGGCAATGCTTTCTCTAAGCTGCAGAGTCTTGTGAGCCAAAATTCAACTTTGTGAGCTACGGGCATTAAAGATGTGAGCAAGCGACTTGGCTACTGCATGAATCAGTTTGCTCTGGAGCCATCCCTTCCTGAGCTAAGACAACAGATGTGTGAGCTGGAGGCTAAAGAACTGTGAGCTAGCTCACACCAACTCAGCTTAGAGGGAACACTGTGAAACTTCTTCACATCGGAAACACATCTGGCCTGTTATTTCAGCTAAACATGCCAAATGAGAAGGGAGCACTCACTGGAGAAGACCCTGATGCTGGGAAAGATTGAAGGTCAAAGAAGACGGGGACGGCAAAGGATGAGATGGTCAAACAGTGCTGTTGTGGCAATGAACATGAAATTAAGCAAACTCCGGAGCACGATGGAAGACAGGAGGTGAGGTGGTCCACGGGGTCGCAAAAAGTCAAACTCGACTGCGACTGAACAACAACAGAGCCTCGGAGAGGGTAAGAAACAAAGACTTAATACAAGATCATAGCCTTTTGCAGATTAGAAACTGTCTAGCACGAATCAATGGATCCTATGTGTGGAGGCCCAAGAGCGCAAGCGTCCCAGAATGGAACAAAAGTGGAGATACTGTTCAAGGACATGATGCTTTGGTCAAGGGCCAATATTCATATGTAAGAGGAAAGTTATAGTCACTATTTTAAATAGACTTCATTATGGTAAAAGTTAGCGTGAATGAGCCAACAGTATTTTTTTATAGATCTTAAGATATTCAGACATAGATAACTGTGTATGGTGTTTGGAGTTATAAGATAATTAGTCCAGAATGCTCACATTTATCAACTGGGACAGCTAGCTTTTGTTAGGAGATTATTTTAAAAGCCTATAAATATGGGAGGCTGAGTTGAATGGGAGCTGAACTGAAAGCCCCCCCCCCCTTGTGAACTACTTATCTTTGGGTAAGGCATTTTTACAGACTTCTGTAATTGCTCTTCTTTATCTATGCAGTAGTAATGGATGGTATTATTTTCTTTTGAGTTCATCAGTGATCAAAGACGTATATAGTTGTGTTCCGATAAAACAGAAGCCAAAATTCTCCAATAGTTCTACTTGTGTACTATACCCATAGTGAACCAACAGTGTTGTTGAAGTGGCCTCCTTGCCAGGATCAAATGATCTGATATAGAGAAGCTAAGTAGATGCCTAACATAAGGGTAAAGTTTTCCCTTGCTCGAAATCCAGGTGAATCCAATTCTAGGGGGTGGTGCTCATCTCCGTTTCCAAGCCGAAGAGCCAGCGCTGTCTGAAGACTTCTCCATGGTCATGTGGCCGGCATGACTAAATGCCGAGCTGCATGGAACGCTGTTACCTTCCCACCGAAGCGGTACCTTTTTATCTACTTGCAATTTCTTGCTTTTGAACTGCTAGGTTGGCAGGAGCTGGGACCAGAGACGGGAGCTCACTCCGTCAGGCGGCACACTCGGGTCTCGAACTGCTGAACTACCGGGCCTTCCAATCTCCAGGTCAGTGTCTTAACCTCTGAGCCACCGCGGCCCCTAACTAGATGCCTAGAGCCAGTTTGGTGTAGTGGTTAAGTGTGTGGACTCTAATCTGGGAGAACCGGGTTTGATTCCCCACTCCTCCACTTGCACCTGGCTGGATGACCTTGGGCAAGCCGTAGTTCTGCCAGAGCTGTTCTTTAAAAAGAGCAGTTTCTGTCCAGAGCTCTCTCAGCCCCACCTACCTCACAGGGTGTCTGTTGTGGGGAGGGGAAGGGAAAAGAGTTTGTAAGCCGCTCTGAGACACCTTTGGGTAGTGAAGGGCGGGGTATAAATCCAATCTCTTCTTCTTCTTAAATGCATGCCTACATCTGAATCAGGTCTGACAAGAGTAATCCAGAACAGGAAGGTGGTTGGTGGCCCACCGCAAGCCTTCTTCTTCTCCTTCCTCCCTGTCATGGGCCAGCTTCACCAGCCTGAGTCCAGTGTGGCTGAAGACTCCTCAGGAGTTGAGGAGCTACAGGCAGCCGACTCTGAACCAGCTAAAGTTGGTGAATTAGAGACACAGGAGCCTCAAGATTCATTGCCGGCAGCTTACCTTGACCCACCTAGGCCTAGCTCTGAAGTAGTTGATGAAGCAGAGCTGCAGGAAAGTAGCCCACCAGGCCCCCCTGCCTCGATTGAACAGTGAAGAGACAGGCTCCGACAAGACTTAAGGACACACAGAGGGCTCACCTCTTTGCTCTGTGCCAGCTAACAACGAAGTACACGCATTCAGGAACGGTTATACTTTTATGGCAAAGCTATAGATGCAGTAACACAGGCACTGTTAGGAATGGCCGCAGCCACTAGAGCATAATAGGATATAGGGTATTCGTATGCACCCCCCCCCATGGCATTGGCCAATTAGGGACCCCCCCGCGCGCGGGATAAGTCAGGCAATCATTAGGTGGCTAAAGCTGAGAACCAGGAGTCTCTCACGGTACATAGGAGCCCTCCAGACAACACAACCTCCTCCTGCACATCTGTAGAGATAAGCGTTTCAGCAAAGGCAGAGCAGCAGGAATGCAATAACAATTAACAAGACACAGAATGAACTCCCCAACCCCCATGGCAGCGTAGCTGACATACTGCCCTCTCAAAAATCATTTTGATTCCCTACTCCTCCACTTGCACCTGGCTGGATGACCTTGGGCAAGCCATAGTTCTGCCAGAACTGCTCTTGAAAGAGCAGTTTCTGTCAAGAGCTCTCTCAGCCCCACCTACCTCACAGGGTGTCTGTTGTGGGGAGGGGAAGGGAAAGGAGTTTGTAAGTCGCTCTGGCCATCTCCTGCCTCTTCTTCCAGTTCTTCTGCCGCTGCGTCATCGTACGTTTGCAGCTTACAGATACACACCTGAACAGCCTACTCAAGATTGCAACAGCGCAGACATTCTGATGCAATAATTCAGAGCAAGAGGTATCAGTTATCAGACACCGTTCAATAAACAAAACATTGCAAGAGTGCTAATGTTTTAAGCATGTTTTTATTTTAAATAAAAAAACACCCTTTGTGTTTGTGTCCTTTATAAAGTTTATATCTCCGCTACCGGGCATTACATTTTATGAGACACATGGCCCGGCCCAACAAGGTCTCCTTTATGTCAAATCCGGCCCTCATAACAAATGTGTTTGACACCCCCACCTTAGAGTCCACCTTCTGAAGCAGCCATGTTCTCCAAGGGGAGCTGATCTCCGTCATCTGGAGATCAATTGTAATAGTGAGAGATCTCCAGGTGCCACCTGGAGGTTGGCAGCTGTATGTATCTTGGCTACTTTCTGGCTAAGCATCTGTCTCCCTTTTCCTTTCCCTATGAGATTTATTGTTTCGAAAATGGGACCCATGTATAGGTCAAAAGTAAAGGTTCCCTTGCTCGAAAGCCAGTCGAATCCGACTCTAGGGTTGCGGTGCTCATCTCCGTTTCAAAGCCGAAGAGCCAGCGCTGTCCGAAGACGTTTCCGTGGTCATGTGGCCGGCATGACTAAACACCAAGGCGCACAGAACGCTGTTACCTTCCCACCGAAGTGGTACCTATTTATCTACTCGCAATTTCTTGCCTTCGAACTGCTAGGTTGGCAGGAGCTGGAATGAGAGATGGGAGCTCACTCCATTATGCGGCACCCGGGTCTCGAACTTCTGAACTACTGACCTTCCACAGCCTGCAGTTCAGCGTCTTAACCTCTTGAGCCACCGCAGCTCAAATGTTTGGTTTTTTTTTACCCTGGGACTCATCTTCTAGTTCTCAGCATGTCAAGGAAACTGTTCATGTGACGGGCCTGACACTGGGACAGATTTGAGTAACAGCCCCGCAGGGTTGCCAGACTCCAGGTGGTGGCTGGAGATCTCTTGAGTTTGCAACTGATTTCCAAGTGACAGAAATCAGTTCCCCTGAAGAAAACGGCTGCTTTGGGAGGTGGAGTCTATGGCATTAGACCATGCTGAAGTCCCTCCTCTCCCCAGACCCCGCCCTCCACAGGCTCCACCCCCAAAATCTCCAGGGATTTCCCAACACGGACCTGGCAACCTGACTCTTTGTGCGTCTTAACAGCTGTATATTCCACGTAACCATCACCTTCCTAGGATAAAGAGAACCTTGGAAATCTCACTTATTAGAGCAATTCATATTCAGGCAACTAGCTCAAATACTTTGGCCACCCAATGAGAAGGGAGCCCTCACTGGAGAAGACCCTGATGCTGGGAAAGATTGAAGGTCAAAGAAGACGGGGACGGCAAAGGATGAGATAGTTAGACAGTGCCATAGATGCAACGAACATGAAATTGAGCAAACTTCAGAGGACGGCGGAAGACAGGAGGGCCTGGCGGGAGCTGGTCCATGGGGTCGCAAAGAGTCGGACTCGACTGTGCGACTGAACAACAACAACCCAGCAACTTCATACACAACCCACAAGATTGCAACCATATTTTTTTCTTGATTGCAGATAGGCAGAGAGAAGAAAGGCTGTTGTTTTGGATGGGATGCCTTCATTTCCAGTCATTTGCAGATCTGACCATTTTTTTCTTTTTTCCGTATTTTGTTACAGACAGTAGAGGGGAGAAAGAATTACGGAAGAAAACAAAACCGCGGCATTACTGAAGCCAGCTTTTTTCTTCCAGAACGGTTATATCTTGAAAGCACTTTCAACACTAGTGACATTACCTTGAAAGCCAAATTCGATCTATAATTGCATCCATTCTCAAGTTCCTCCAGTGCACGTCAGGGGGAAAGAAAGTATTTATTCCTAAGCAATTCCTTATTACAGCATTAATTATTTCAGGGGGTTGGAGGGAAGCAAAGTAAATAATATATGTAATTTGTAACTGTCAGAAATAGCGGGGAGGGAAGCAGAATATTTTATTTTATTTTTTTAAATGGCTTTCGTTTACATAAAGTAGCTGGATCTTCCCTTTGAAGCAGGAATCAAATACTTTATCTGAACTGTCAGCATTATAGATGGGGTCTGTATATAAAGATTTGCATAGCTTTTATCAAACTGATGCACTTAGCTGATCTAATGTTTCATTTTTTCTTTTTTTTCTAATTTTGGCGGAAAAGGTAATAATTCAGAAGTATATGAAAAATGTATTGGCTTTAGACAATCTCAAGCCAGTGATCAGTCTTTTGATTCGCATTGGATGTTATTGAAGTTTTGTTGAAAGTTTTCGCCCCGATTTTTCCTTAAAGAAGAAGAAGAGATTGGATTGTTACCCCGCCCTTCACTACCCAAAGGTGTCTCAGAGTGGCTTACAAACTCCTTTCCCTTCCCCTCCCCACAACAGATGCCCTGTGAGGGAGGTGGGGCTGAGAGAGCTCTGACAGAAACTGCTGTTTTTTTCAAGAACAGCTCTTATCAGAACTACAGCTTGCCCAAGGTCATCCAGCCAGGTGCAAGTGGAGGAGTGGGGAATCAAACCCGGTTCTCCCAGATTAGAGTCCGCGCACTTAACCACTACACCAAACTGGCTCTGTTTCATGTCCATGGGTTGAAATTGGACTTTATTTCTATTGCTGGAAGGGAAGAGAAAGTGACAGCATTTTATGGAAATCAGTGAGTGGGATGGAGGAGCTAGGAAAGTTCCATTCTGCGGATGGAAAATGTAGTCCAGATCAGGGTTCCCTCTAAGCTGAGTTAGTGTGAGCTAGCTCATAGTTTTTTAGCCTCCGGCTCACACATTTTTGTCTTGGCTCAGGAAGGATGGCTCCAGAGCAAACTGATTCATGCAGCAGCCAAATCGCTTGCTCACAACTTGAATGCCAGGAGCTCACAAAGTAGAACTTTTGCTCACAAGACTTCACGGCTTAGAGGGAACATTGGTCCAGATCCATTCAGATAATGCAGATCTTAGAGTTGCTAACTGATTAGAAAAAAACAGAACTAAAAACTAGGACTGTTCCCATGCCTTCAATGATATGATAATCATCTTCAAGTCCTTGAAGGGCTGTCATCTAGAGGATGGTGCGGAGTGGTTTTCTGTTGCCCCAGAAGGTCAAACCAGAACCAGCATGTTGAAATTAAATCAGAAGAGTTTTCGGCTAAACATAGGAAGGACTTCCTGACAGAGCTTTTCCTCAGTGGGACAGGCTTGCTCAGGAGGTGGTGGGCTCTCCTTCTTCTGAGGTTTTTAAGCAGATGGCCATCTGACAGCAATGCTGATTCTGTGAACTTGGGCAGATCACGAGAGGGAGGGCAGGAAGGGTTGCCTCAGTGCTTAGTTCTCATGGCCCTTCCTTACACGCCCAGGGAAGTGCTGATCACCACTTTGGGGTCAGGAAGCATTTTTTCTCCAGGCCAGTTTGGCCAGGGATCTTCCTGGAGGTTTTTTGTCATCATCTCGGCATGGAGCAGGGGTCACCGGTGGTGTAGGAGAAGAAGTTGGACTAGATGACCCTGGAGGTTCCTTCCAACTCTATGATTCTATGATTTTTTGTTTCGTGTTCCTGCAGAAATCGGTATCTGAAGTTTTCATAAGTATGGAAATAACATGATTTCTGATAGGGTTAGCAGCTTTCAAGGTGGCATCTCCTGGAGTTATTTCCCCCCCCCCCCCTGAAAGCCGTGTTAGGGTGATTCACTGTATGCACATAGACACTTAATACTTCTCATCATGCTTATTAGGTTGTAAAGAGAAGGTGTGGAGATACATGCCTGGATGTGAATTGCTCTAATAAGTGAGATTTTCAAGGTTCTCTCTATCCTAGAAAGGTGATGATTATGTGGAATAAACAGCTGTTAAGAAGCACAAAAAGTCAGGTTGCCAGGTCTGTGTTGGGGAATCCCTGGAGATTTTGGGGGCAGAACCTGAAGAGGATGGGGTTTGAGGACAGGAGGGACTTTACTGGGCTATAATGCCACAGAGTCCACCTTCTAAAGCGGCAATTTTCTCCAGGTGAACGGATCTATATCACATGGAGATCCATTGTAATCGCAGATCTCCAGCCACCCTGAGTATCTAGGGACTAGAATAATAGATAGCCACATCCCTACTTCATATGTATTATATATATATATAAAACATCTTAGGCCACCTTTCCACCCTGCGTACTGTTCCCGAAGGTGCTGAAAATCAAAACAATGTTTAAAATGCATATATACAGTTTGGTGTAGTGGTTCAGGGACTCTAATCTGGGAGAAGAAGAAGAAGAGAAGAGATTGGATTTATACCCCACCCTTCACTTGGAGTCTCAGAGCGGCTTACAAACTCCTTTCCCTTCCCCTCCCCACAACAAACAC
>NW_015172163.1:18679-22402 GCF_001447785.1 Gekko japonicus | reverse complement strand
GACCTCTCTCACCCCCACCTACCTCACAGGGTTGTCTGTTGTGGGGAGGGGAAGGGAGGGGAGTTTGTAAGCCACTTTGAGACTCCGAGTGAAGGGCGGGGTATAAATCCAATCTCCTCCTCCTCTTCTTCCTTCATATTAAAAGAAGAAGAGTAGACATTGGATTTATACCCCGCCCTTCACTACCCAAAGGAGCCTCAGAGCGGCTTACAAACTCCTCTCCCTTCCCCTCCCCACAACAGACACCCTGTGAGGTGGGTGGGGCTGAGAGAGCTCTTGACAGAAACTGATCTTTTTCAAGAACAGCTCTTATCAGAACTATAGCTTGCCCAAGGTCATCCAGCAGCTGCAAGTGGAGGAGTGGGGAATCAAACCCGGCTCTCCCAGATTAGAATCCACACTCCTAGCCAGTACACCAAACTGGTTTTTTGCCACAATACCAGAGCACTGCTGTGACGCTGGTGACGTGATGGTGTCACTTCTAGTGCATGCAGGAAGTGACATCACTGTGTCACCAGATATGAGGCCTAGGCCTCCCTCCCACTCCTGGTGAGTCCCCCCCCCTCCCGCCAGTTGCCAGGACGGACACGGCAGCCCTAATCTTGCCTTCGGCAAAATCTTGCATCTCCAATCTCGCAAATGATATGGAACATGCAGACCACCTAGTTCCTTCTGGTTCTGCAAGCGGTGGCACAGAGATTAATCCAGACGGACTGAGAGTCACGCCCCATCCGTCTGTCTCCTCTTAATAATTTTGATGCAAATGCCAATGTGGGGCAATTCGAAGAGGGTTTTTCATTATTATGGGTACCACTTTGATGGCTTATTTACACACAATAAAGAAATCACGAAAAGGGCTGGGCACTAATTAAGTCCCATCTCTCCTGTCCGTTCTCGAAACGTGAAGATAATTGCCTCCGGCCCTTATAAATCGGCCGCCCGTGTTCCACCAAGCAATAAACACAGTACTGTATCTTGGTAATTGTCTATTGACTGCAGTTTCCAGTATGAATTAATTTTCAATTACAAAACTTATTTCCCTCCTTGGATCAGGTGGGGAACTTTCTAATTGAACTGACAAACCTTAGGCAGAACGGCATGGCCCTTCCCAACTGCGGGGCTATGAAGATCAGTCACTGACTAAAATTGAGCTCGGTAGAGTTGGAAGGGGCCATATAGGCCATCTAATCCAACCCCCTGCTCAATGCAGGGAAGGAGAAGGAGAAGAAGAAGAGGAGGAGGAGGAGATTGGAGTCTCAGAGCGGCTGACAAACTCCTTTCCCTCCCCCTCCCCACAACAGACACCCTGTGAGGTAGGTGGGGCTGAGAGAGCTCTGACAGAAACTGCTCTTTTTCAAGGACAGCTCTTATCAGAGCTATGGCTTGCCCAAGGTCATCCAGCAGGTGCAAGTGGAGGAGTGGGGAATCAAACCCGGTTCTCCCAGATTAGAGTCCACACACTTAACCACTACACCAAACTTTCATAGACAAAGCCAACCTGTATTCCATTTCCTTTCAAGTTGTATATATGGTTTGGATTTGTGGTCCTGGAATTGAGGAATGAGTTGGATTGGGGTTGCAGGTCCCCTCTGGCCACCAACAGAGAGCATAAGGTTGCCATCTCCAGGCTGGAAAACTCCTGGAGATATGGGGGTGCAGCCAGGGGAGGAGAGGGACCTCAGTGCGGTACAATGCCATTGAGTCCACCCTCCAAAGCATCAGTTTTCTCCTCTGTAGTCTGGAGATGAGCTCTAATTCCAGGGGATCCCCAGACCCATTCGGAGGCGGGCATCCTTGATTCAAGTTGCCTTTGGTTCTCACCCTCCTACCGTGGTGTTATGTATTGGAAGTGAATAATTCCTGATCAAATCACTCCAGAGACTGGTTGAGCTCGGAGCAGAAGAGCAATAGCCTACCAGGATTCTGAAAGTAACCAATCAAGTAGTAATGTTATGTAAACAGCCTATCACTGGGAGTGGGGTGTGTTTGGGTGTGGCAATTTCATGCTATTTAACAGCTGAGGCTCTGGGTTCTCGTCTTGCTGAAATCACCAGAGCTGATCACTAGACTCGAGCCCGCTCATCCATGGAACCCACTATTTAACACGCGGCCTATCCCCAGGTGTACCTCACCCGTGGAGACACTTACAAAAGCTTCCGCCGCAGTAATCCCTTTAGCCTCTAAGGCTCCGTTCCATCTTTTGTCTTCTAACTTCCCTCATCAGATCTCGGAAAGGATAGCTAAGTCCTCCCCCCCCCCCTTTTTTAATGAAAATGGAAAAATACGAATTCAGTTTCCCCAAGTAGCAAAAAAAAGGGCATCTATGAAAGCGATAGATGAAAGGGGGAAAGATTGGTGTTATGTATTGACTTGAATGTAAATACTGACATGCGAATCGTCTCATTGAAACTCTATGTTAAGCTTCAGCCTGGGCTAGGATCCTAATGTAACCAATAGGAGTCCTAGCCCAGAGAGTGTCTACCAATCACGCTGTAAAGCGGGACCGCTTGTGATTGGACCTTATATCTTCAACCTCATAGGTTGTTATTTGTACAGGGGGTGTGGCTACACTAGCCGGGAATGTTTAAATATCGACAAGCCAGTGTATGTAGTGTCTCGTCTCGGATCTCGTTCTGATCTGTGATGGATTCTGGCTGTTGAGGCAGCGGTGGGCAACTGGCCGTTTCACCTCGCAGCCTCTGTGCGCATAACGATGGCCGCGAGCAGCCAGAAGTTCGAATGCTTCGACCCGACTACTGAAGACTGGGACTCTTACCTCACGAGGTTTGAGTTCCATCTGGAGGCGAATGATATCACGACGGAGGAGAAGAAGAGGGCGACTCTACTCAGCTCGTGTGGGAAGGGCGTTTTCGACATCGCCCGGTCACTGGTGGCGCCAGACGACCTCAAATCCGTATCCTTTAAAAATGTGACAGACAAGCTGAAATCACATTTTTCTCCACAGCCGTCAGAAATCGCCTGCAGGCACGCTTTTTACAAGCGGGGTCAGAATGCCAACGAGACCATAGCTGAATACGTTGCAGCTCTTCGCAAGGCAGCACGGCCTTGCAACTTCGGGAATGTGGAGGAGGCCCTCCGTGATCGCCTCGTCTGTGGGCTGAGAGACGAGCGACTGCAGCAACGCCTATTCGCACGAACTACGTTGACGTGGGCCATCGCCTATGCTGAGGCTGTCGCCGCGGAAGCTGCTGACAGATCAACCAGGGAAGTGAGACAACGGGTCGCCACAGCTGATCAACGCGTCCACCAACAGAGGGCCAGCGACGCAAGCGGCGACTCTGATGACGACGTCTGCGCGGTAAAGGCGGGAGCGTCCAAGCGGACCCAACGGAAAACTACCGAGGGCTCAGCATGCGTCGGCTGTGGCGGGAAACATCGGCGCGAGCGTTGCTGGGCGAGAGACCTCGACTGCCGGAAGTGCGGAAAGCGGGGGCATGTTGCCCGGGTATGCAGAGCCGCGAACAAGTCTCCACCAGTTTCATCTCCCCCCCGGCTGGAGCGATGTCGGGAATCCTGTCATCAGAGGCCACCATTTGCAGCACAAACAGCAAGCAGAAGATCCACGTCACCCTCTGCCTCGACGGCGCGCCGTGCGAGATGGAGGTGGATTCCGGGTCGGCGGTCACCGTCCTATCGACACAGACGTGGCACAAGCTATTTCCAACGCGGAGTCGATGGAGGTTGCGGGCTGCGGACACCCGC
>NW_015172163.1:16669-16781 GCF_001447785.1 Gekko japonicus | reverse complement strand
TGGAGAGGCAACAGTGCAGCCCTGGGCAGACGCTCCCATGGTGCTTAACTGCTGCAGATGAGGTTGTTCTGCCGTACTGAAGCCACAACGGAGTGGCTCCGCCCCCTCCCCC
>NW_015172163.1:10654-16290 GCF_001447785.1 Gekko japonicus | reverse complement strand
TTTTTTTTACTTAAAATAAAAACGTGCTTAAAACATTAGCACTCTTGCAATGTTTTGTTTATTGAACGGTGTCTGATAAATGACACCTCTTGCTCTGTATTATTGTATCAAAATGTCTGTGCTGTAGCACTCTTGAGTATGCTGTTCAGGTGTGCATCTGTAAGC
Source organism: Gekko japonicus (assembly GCF_001447785.1). NCBI lineage: Eukaryota > Metazoa > Chordata > Lepidosauria > Squamata > Gekkonidae > Gekko > Gekko japonicus. The sequence continues at coordinate 16,125 of NW_015172163.1, read as the reverse complement.
TGCAAACCTACGATGACTCAGCAGCAGCAGAACTGGAAGAAGAAGCGGAAGACAGCCAGTTCCACTGTGGGCCTGGAAGAAGCCCTCCGGGGGCCTGATCCGGCCCCCGGGCCACAAATTTGACACCCCTGCTCTAGGATGTACAAGAGCTCTATGGTAAAACTGTAGAGCGTTCTTCGTAAATTCTACAGCACCCACAATCTTACTTCTGGGTTTTCCTGGAAGTGATGTCATTGTGCTGGCGCGATTCTGGCACACACGCCATCCCCTCCCCTCCAGTTTTCTCCTGCCAGCACTTCAGATGCCCACTGGCAAAAGAGCAGGAAGGCTTCCATTATAGCAAGAGACCTGGAGGGGAGGGGGATCCGGGCCTGGAGTTCCCAGAGTCTAGCCCAACACTTCAACCACTACACCACACATGCAAACAGGTAAGATTGTTTGGGCCGTGCTGCAGAGAACACATTGCATCTACCCCCAGCTCCATGAAACCCCAAAATGATGTATTCACAATCAGCTGAGCCCGAAGTCAGATATGAAAGACAATGTTTTGATGTGTCAGTAAATCATTGTTGAATGTAAAAGGGGAGGGGCTGTGGTTTAACGGAAGAGCCTCTGTTTTGTGTGCAGGAGGTCCCAGGTTCAATCCCCGACATCTCCAGTTAAAAAAAGAACCAGACAGCAGGTGATGTGAGAGACCTCTGCCTGAGACCATGAAGAGCCTCTGTTTTGCGTGCAGGAGGTCCCAGGTTCAATCCCCGACATCTCCAGTTAAAAAAAGAACCAGACAGCAGGTGATGTGAGAGACCTCTGCCTGAGACCCTGGAGAGTTTCTGCCATTCGGAGTTGACAGGACTGACCTTGATAGATCACTGGTTTGATTGTATAAGCTGTGTAACAGAAGGTGCTACAACAACAGCAGTAAAGCAAAAGCTCTATAATACAGCAAATATTAAGGAATAAAGACAATAAAGTCCATATAAACGTGGTTCACAAGTAATAAGATCCAAAAAGTACAAATTCCATGGGAAGTCTTCAAAATACATGTAGATAAGTCATACATGGAACGAAGGACCCGGATATTATCAACTTCGCTTCGTTGAACTTCCTCAGTAGTGACTAATACTGTTTCTACATTAGATATGTAACATCTGCTTCTGAAGTACTTCACAAGAACACAGTTTCCAAAAAACTTTTCACTGACAGGCATCCAGTCTAATTGTTTATTAGGAACTCACTTCCACAACTCTAATCTGCTGGTGCAGAGGAAGTTCAACGAAACGAAGTGGCCAAAAATACCAGGTGCCATCAGTAGGTCCACCAGTGGGGCCAGGACACTAGAAGCCTTCCCACTGTTGCCCCCCCAAGCACCAAGAATACAGAGCATCACTTGCCCCAGACTGAGAGTTCCTATCTATACCTTGTGGCTAATAGCCACTGATGGACCTCTGCTCCATATGCTTATCCAATTCCCTCTTGAAGCCGTCCATGCTTGTAGCCGCCGCCACCTCCTGTGGCAGTGAATTCCATGCGTTAATCCCTCTTTGGGTGAAGAAGGACTTCCTTTGATCTGTTCTAACCCGACCGCTCAGCAATTTCATGGAGTGCCCACGAGTTCTTGTCTTGTGAGAAAGGGAGAAAAAGAATATGCTCTATTCCGTGCATAATCTTGTAAACCTCGATCGTGTCACCCCTCAGCCCTTTCTCCAAGTATCCGCCATGTCGAATCACAGCATTTCTATCGCACTCTTATATTCTGCAAGACAACGAGAGGCATCCCAGTGAGTTAATACGTATTCTGTCATCGGCAGATGGAAGGTTCGCTTACATCTATTGCACATTATAGTTTTATTCTTCAGACCTTGCCGGCTTCGAGAAAGCTTGCGACGGTTACAGTATCAAGGCAACTCCAGATGCTGCAGAGGACCCCATAAATAAGCTCGCTATATACCCATCAGTCACCCAAGATGAAAAAGATGGCAGATGCCTGCATAAAAGATTGGAGGTTGGTGTGCCTTTTCAAGGGGTGAGGGAGTCACCTGATGTTTCGGTGTATTTCAAGAGAGGCAAGTAATAACTTTTGTTCCCGTGTTGAGACAGGTTGTTATCCGTTGGGTTAGCCCATCGGTAATATCAGTCACTCCCCAGCAAAGAGAAAAATGCTGGGGCTTTAAGTTAACACAGGGCCTTTCTGAAACTGTAAAGAAAGAAGAGCTGTTTCCTACGTTTATTTATTTTTATTTATTTTTTGCATTTTTACCCCGCCCTCCCCGCGAACGTTGCATCTTAATTGGCCAATGAAAGTCACTATCACAGATTGGTGAATGAGCCACTCAAGTTCTTTCCAGGTTTACTCGGAGGAATGAGATTAATTTCCTGGATGAGAACCCAAATGCTGGAAGCATTGGTCTGGATTCAAATCCAGGATGGATTGGTCTCCTACCAATAATGGATGACATGTGCTGGGAGATGGGAAAAGAGGATGTGTATTTGGATATAACAAAACCAAGTAGATATCCAAAGAAATACCTGTTCAGATATATTTTCATATATATTTTCAGATATAGAATCATAGAATCATAGAGTTGGAAGGGACCTCTAGGGTCATCTAGTCCAACCCCCGTACAATGCAGGAAATGCACAAATACCTCCCCCACACACACACCCTCAGTGACCCCTGCTCCATGCCCAGAAGATGGCAAAAGAAGCCCTCCAGAATCTCCGGCCAAACTAGCCTGGAGAAAAATTGCTTCCTGACCCCAAAGTGGCGACTGGCATTTCCCTGGGAGTGTAAGAAAGGGCCACGAGAACTAAGCGCTGATGCAACCCTTCCTGCCCTCCCCGGAGAGCCAATTTGGTGTAGTGGTTAAGTGCGCAGACTCTTATCTGGGAGAATCAGGTGCAGCTGCTGAATGACCTTGGGCAAGCCATAGTTCTAGCAGTTTCTGTCAAGAGTTCTCTCAGCCCCACCTACCTTACAGGGTGTCTGTTGTGGGGAGGGGAAGGGAAAGGACGTTGTAAGCCGCTCTGAGACTCCAAGTGAAGGGGGGGATAAATCCAATCTCTTCCTCCTCCTCCTCCTCCTCCTCCTCCTTCGCTGGACGTTTTCAAGCGGAGGCTGGGCGACCATCTTTCGGGTATGTTGTAGGTATGTAGGGCTATCTTTCAGCTATGCTCCTGCAGAGTGCAGGGGGTTGGACTAAGAGAAGCCGTGCTGTATCTTTGTTGTCTGTTGTGATCTGTTGTGATACCAGGAGATCTCCAGACTTTACCTGGAGGTTGGCAGCCTTGTGAAAAATGCAGCTGAAGAAAATGGGCTGCTCCTGGAGGAAAGACAAAATACCCTCAAAAGAAGCAATGTTGAGCAAAACTCTTGAAACTGCTGAGATGGATAAATTGACTTCATTTTTGAGAGGACAAGAAGAAGGGAGACTCCAGACTACATGGTCGAGATTTTATAAATGGTTCGAAGAATGCAATAAACAAACAATTCAGACTTATAATTTCACTTGGCGATATTTTAGAATTTAGTTTTTTAAATATAATGCAGAACATCTAGATACAAATATATGGTGATAAAAACCAATTAATACATATCTATACAATGTAGGAGGTATTGTAATAGATACAATTAGGCCCCGGTCACACGGGAGGATTTGCCCCACTGGACGGATGGATTGAGGGTGGATTAAACCAGCGTGATCAGATGCCAACATCTGGCAAGCGTCGCTCACCCGCCTCCAACCCGCCCCTTCTGGCCGAAGATGCGGAGTTTAAAAAACCCTGCAAAACACTACTACCTACTGGAAAACCCGCAGCACGGGCAGCCATGTGATCGCCGGTGCGCCCGTCTCCTGCAGCATGCAAGGCCCCCTGCCGAACTGCGCATGCGCACACATGCGCAGCTGACTCGCCTCGCTCTCCTGTCCGTGGCTTCCCCCTCGGCATCTGATCACGCTGGGGAGCATATGCGCGGCGGCTCGGGGGATCTGTCTGAGCCCACTGCCACGCTTCTTTTTTGCTGCGGCTCTCCCTGCCACAGCTTTTCCTGCGGTGTGACTGGGGCCTTAGAAGGTACTTGTAACCCCCGATCTATATGTTTTTTTAAATGTTTTTTTGGGTTGTTTGTTTATATTGAAATAAATATATATATTTTTAAAAAGAAAACGGGCTGCTCCAACACAGAGCATTGCGAGTCGATGCAGTAAATCACAACCCTTCAGCCTATAGGTATAGAGAAGGGGACGGATTGTAGGTGTAGATTGGCTTTATGCCAACCCCCAAAAGCTAGGTTTTATAAGGAGAAACACAGCCTTTGTTTCAGAGAGTTAGCTATCCAAATTTCCATTCTCACCCTTGCAACTTAAGTCTACTGTAGGTGATTCTAAGTGTTCTCTTGGGTCGCTACATAAGCCACAGGAACAATCTTCATTAGGAGGAGTTCCGCTATCAGTGGTGGTGATGCTCTGGTTTGGGGGCAAAATAGGGTAGAAGCTAATTCTACCATAGATTTTGGGCTAAAAAACAGAGCGTTGCCCCCCAACGTCCCCAGCGTGCCTACGGTCCTTTCCACACTAGACCTTAATTCCTGGTTCAACCCTGTCCCCGAACTTACATTCTACACTTCACGTGAGTTCGGTCACCCCAGTTTTGCCCCACACTTGTCCTAGGATAAGCAGATGCTGTCGGTCCTTTCTGCACTTGGATCTCAGCCCTGGTTTCATCAGAGTTCAACTCGTGACAAATACCTTGCATTTATCCCTGGTTATAACAGCATCCGTTTATCCCGGGACAAGTGTGGGACGAAACTGGGGTGACCTCAATGTAGTGTGGAAACAAATAATACCCTGAGATAATTACGGAGTGAACTCAGGTGTAGTGTAGAATGTAAGTTTGGGGAAGGGTTGAACCAGGATTTAAGGTCTAGTGTGGAAAGGACTGTTACAAACAGGGATAATTGCAAGGTATTGTGTTGCAAGTTGAACTCTGATAAAACCAGGAATGAGATCCAAATGTGGAAAGGAGCTATGTCAGCTATGGGTCATGTTTATTTTCAGTATTCCTCCCCACTCGGTAAGTTCACCCCTCATTCCCTGCTGGCAGGTATGAGGAACCTGGCAACCCTAGCTTCAGAAGGTAGACTCTATGATACGCCATAGAGTCTAGGAGGGACCTGGCAACCCTAGCTTCAGAAGGTAGACTCTATGATACGCCATAGAGTCTAGGAGGGACCTGGCAACCCTAGCTTCAGAAGGTAGACTCTATGATACGCCATAGAGTCTAGGAGGGACCTGGCAACCCTAGCTTCAGAAAGTAGACTCTATGATACGCCATAGAGTCTAGGAGGCACCTGGCAACCCTAGCTTCAGAAGGTAGACTCTATGATACGCCATAGAGTCTAGGAGGGACCTGGCAACCCTAGCTTCAGAAGGTAGACTCTATGATACGCCATAGAGTCTAGGAGGCACCTGGCA
>NW_015172163.1:0-9943 GCF_001447785.1 Gekko japonicus | reverse complement strand
CCATAATAACGGTGAATATTAAATTTGTTTTTGATATAACTTTAAATAACTTCAGCATTTTATTTTGTTTCTGCTTCTGGCAAAATGCATTAGATTTTTGTGGGCCTTAAAATTTCATTTTTTTTTCTCATGGGGGGGGGACATTTTCATCAGTTTGGTGTCGTGGTTAAGTGCGCGGACTCCAATCTGGGAGAACTGGGTTTGATTCCCCACTCCTCCACATGCAGCTGCTGGGCGACCTTGGGACAGTAACAAGTCCTTTCAGAGCTGTTCGCTCACGAGCAGTTCTTGAAAGAGCTCTCTCAGCCCCCACCTACCTCACAGGGTGTCTATTGTTGGGAGGGGAAGGGAAAGGAGATTGTAAGCCGCTCAGAGACTCCTTCAGGTAGTGAAGGTAAAGGTAAAGGTTCCCTTGCTCGAAAGCCAGTCGAATCCGACTCTAGGGTTGCGGTGCTCATCTCCGTTTCAAAGCCGAAGAGCCAGCGCTGTCCAAAGACGTTTCCGTGGTCATGTGGCCGGCATGACTAAACACCAAGGCGCACGGAACGCTGTTACCTTCCCACTGAAGTGGTACCTATTTATCTACTTGCAATTTCTTGCTTTCGAACTGCTAGGTTGGCAGGAGCTGGAACTAGAGACAGGAGCTCATCCCGTCTTGCGGCACCCGGGTCTTGAACTGCTGAACTACTGACCTTCCACAGCCTGCAGTTCAGTGTCTTAACCACTTGAGCCACCACAGCTCCTCAGGTAGTGAAGGGAGGGGTATAAATCCAGCCTCTCTCCTCTTCTTCTTCTAAACCTTCTCCCCCCCCCTTCTGATTTTAAAAGAAAGCAAAATATTTTCATGGGCCCTAAAAGTATCATGGGCCTTAGGCACGGTGCCTACTGTGCCTAATGGATAAGTTGGCCCTAGCACCACCCCCAAATTTCCAGGACTTTCGCAAGAGAGAGCTGGCAACTCTACGCGGTTACTATCCCTTTTGCATGTTACGCCAAGAATGAAAGACGTTACAGTGACAGACACCTTCACCCGGAGCCAATTCCCAGTGAGCAATTTTGCCTGCCAGGGAAGGGAAGGGTGTTTGTGTGAATGCCTTCCCGACCCCCTCCTCCCCTTTCCAAAAGGGGAAATTGCAGCCGGCGAAAATTGCACCTGGCAAGGTTTGCTGCCAGACTCTTTTTATGAAGTCGGACGAAAGAGCAAGGTAAGATTCTTGTTTTTTATGGAAGGCCCTATCAGGTAGCTACGCATTTGACACCGGAGAGAGCGCTGAGTTATCAACTCCCGCCAAGGGCAGCCGTATATCTTGTGCATCCGAAGCCAAATGATATTTGACACTTCATTTCACCACCAAGACATCTTGATGCTAAAGTAGGGGATAAGGTGCAAAAAAAAGAGAGAGAGAGAGACACTCTTATTTTGACAGAATGGATATCCTCGACTCTCGTCGGTCCTGTCCCGGTAATAGACAAGTTCTAATTGACTCTTTCCTTTTTTTAGCTTTTAAATAAAGTTCTAGCAGGAGAAAAACCATGCTGCTGTATAAACTGTATTTATTTATTAAAATATGAACATTGGCATCATCTTGCTGGATCAGGGAAAAGATCCGCGTGAAGCACCTTTTTAATTTTATTATCTTTTGCGAGTGTGTGTGTGTGTGTGCTCACATGCCTGGAAATCATGGTGACTCCTGGTGACCCCTAGCAGGGTTTGGATGTTTCAGAGAGGTGGCCTGCTATTATTTATTTATTTAAATGTATATTCCGGCCTCCCTGCAAGCAGGCTCAGGGCGGATCACAGAACAAATCAAGACATCATAAGACTACAATACATAATAAAGTATCAAAACAATCGAAACAATCGAAAATGACATATATTAAAGCAGGTCACACTATTTGTATGCAGATTTCAAGCTGGTGCCATTTTCTTCTTCTTAATCTGGGATCCATAAAGACGGTAGGCTTCAGCAGGGAGGGGGAGTGAGATTTGGTGTAGTGGTTAAGTGCACGGACTCTAATCTGGGAGAACCGGGTTTGATTCCCCACTCCTCACCTTGCACCTGCTGGATGACCTTGGGCAAGCCATAGTTCTGTCAGAGCCACTGTTCCCTCTAAGCTGAGTTAGTGTGAGCTAGCTCACAGTTTTTTAGCCTCCGGCTCAAACATTTTTGTCTCAGCTCAGGAAGGAGGGCTTGAAAGGAGTTTGTAAGCCACTCTGAGGCTCCGAACGAAGAGCGGGGCATAAATCCAATCTCTTCTTTGCCTCTTCTTCTCTTTATTGGATGCCCACCGCCTCAACCAAAGGCCTGGCGGAACACCTCTGTTTTACAGGCCTTGTGGAATGGTAGTAAGTCCCACAGGGCCCTGATCTTAGGTGGGAGCATATCATACCAGGTTGGGGCCAGCACAGAAAAGGCCCCTGGTCCTGGTTGAGGCCAAGTGGACATCCCTTGTGCTGGGGACAATCAGCAGATCTTTATCGGCAGAGCACAAGTCTCTCTGGGGCTAGGGTTGCCAAATCCAAATTGAGGTAACAGGTGTCTAGGACAAGAAAAAAAGATCCCCCCCCCCCGAAGGCACCATCTGTGTGTGGCCTGGATGAAGCGAATTCTAGAGTCCAGTAGAACCTGTATCAACACAGTTTGTTTTTAAAGGCTTGTTTTAATGTTCTAAGAGGAACTGCGGTGGCTCAAGTGGTTGAGACGCTGAACTGCAGGCTGGAAGGTCGGTAGTTCAGCAGTTCGAAACCCGAGTGTGCCACATGACGGAGTGAGCTCCCGTCTCTAGTTCCTGCTCCTGCCAACCTAGCAGTTCGAAAGCAAGAAATTGCAAGGAGATAAATAGGTACTGCTTCGGTGGGAAGCTAACAGTGTTCCGTGCACCTCGGTGTTTAGTCAGGCCGACCCATGACCACGGAAATGTCTTTGGACAGCACTGGCTCTTCGGCTTGTAAACGGAGACGAGCACTGCAACCCTAGTCGGATTCGACCGGCTTTCGAGCAAGGGAAACCTTTAATGTTTTAACGGATTATTTATTACTGTGTTATGTGGCTAAATGGACTGACTGTTGTTGTTGTGATCCACCCCAATCCCGTTCACGGGGAGAGCAGGATATAAATCTGAAAAGGAAAATAAAAATAAAATGAGGGTTTTCAAGGCGAGAGGCAAAAAAGAGGTCGGTCTGCCATTGCCTGCCTCTGCGTAGCAACCCTGGACTTCCTTGGTGGTCTCCCATCCAAGTACTGATCAGGGCCAACCCTGCTTATAGGGTTACCAGCGTCCAGGTGGGGCCTGGAGACATCCCACTTTTACAACTGATCTCCAGCTGACAGAGATCAGCTCCCCTGGAGAAAATGAACACCCAAAAATGGAAATACAGCAAATGCAGTTATACAAACAAACAAACAAACAGAATAATCTGTCACGCTGTACAAATCACACTAGAGACTACTGTTCTACCTAAAACCATAATTAATACACTTAACAAATAGTTTTGCCACCATGCATAAATGATGACTGCACCAGTTGAATAGCGACCTAATCAGAGGTCGATTCGGGGGAATCGCAGGGGATCGCCGTTCCCCTGGGTGAGGTGTGGGGGGCGAGGCACATGATGAAGCCCCGCCCCCTGCTTCTGGCCGCCCTGCTTCTGGCCCTCATTCAGCCAGGAGGAGGCAGGAGAAGAGGGAGGGTAAGTTGCTTCCTCCATGCCTCTCCCCAGGGAGGGCCTTGGCGGGGCTTCCTCGCACTCCCGCCAGCCTTGCAGGTCCACCGCCGGGCCCCTGACGGGGCCTTATGACACACTTCCGGTGATGTCAGGGGGTGTGGCATATGCTAATGAGTTATGCTAATGAGTTCCCCTAGCTCTTTTTCTATGAAACGACCCCTGGACCTAATGGTCCTTGAAAGTACAAGTCTCTCTTCAGATGGATGTGGTCTGACCAGCTCAAGGTGCAGAGAAGAGTTTCCAGAAGAAAACATGCAAGAGGCGGCATGAGCTCAGGGCTAGCCGTAGTGTGAATCCAAGGAGCACCATGAGCCGGTGACCACATCAATCTGAAGAGAGACTTTTACTTTCAAGTACTATCAGGTCACTATTCAACTGGTGCAGCCACCATTTATGCATGATGGCAAAACTATTTGTTATGTGTATTAATTATGGTTGTAAGTAGTACTGTATAAGGAGACAGTAGTCTCTAGTGTGATTCGTACAGCGCGACAGATCATTCTGTTTGTTTGTTTGTACCCCTGGAGAAAATGGCTGCTTTGAAGGGTGGACTCTATGGCATTGTACCATGCTGAGGCCCCTCCCCTCCCCAAAGCCCACCCTCTCCCAGAGCCACACCCAAAGTCTCCAGGTATTTTCCAACCCAGACCTGGCAACCCTACCTGCTTAGCTTTTGAGATCTAATGAGATCAGGCTAGCCTGTGCCGTCTAGGCCAGGACTGCTACCTATTGGTGGAAAGTGAAGATTTCAGTACAGCTTTTGACAGGGTTCCCCGTGAGGTTCTGATGGGCAAACTGGAGGACTGCAGACCTTCCCTCCCCAAACCACGCCCTCCTCTGCCTCCACCCCACATATCTCCCGGAATTTCCCAATCCAAAGCATTCCAACACAAACCGAAAAAAAGAAGGCTTTAGCGTTTTCATCCTTGCTGGGTGGAGTTTACCACACATATAAACACAAGGAACTAATTCCAGATGTAAAACTGATCCTGTGTAAATGCAAGATAGAAGACACATCAATGAAATTTATGGTCCTTGTTCGGATGAAGTCTTCACGAAACGAATAGATACTCCGGAAAACTTTGTCAACTATCATTGTGACTAGTTAACTTTGGACCTCTTTTGCACCTTGTTTATAATTACATGTATACAAGAATCTTTGTTATAAGCAGTGGTCCTTTCCTGCAGGAGCACACAGGAGCAGAGCTCTGGCAATAAAGAGCCCAGGGGGTGGGCACATGCAACAAGCCCCGCCCCCTACTCCCAGCAGCCATGAGCCATGAGGAGCCTGCGCCAAGGTTTATTCAGGTACAAGTTCTCCATCCTCTGTGAGGGCAGATCTGCACATTCCCCCCCATAGCTAGCAATCCAAAACAGTCCAGGGGAGCCTGAGCAGTGGGTGTCACCTTCTGACACACTTCCGGTGATGTCAGGGGGTGTGGCTTATGCAAATAAGTTATGCTAATGAGTTATGCTAATGAGATCCTGCACCTCTTTTTCTACGAAAAGACCCCTGGTTATAAGCATTTCATTTGGATTGTGTAGTGTTTCATTACAGCTTCCTTTTTTCGGTTTGGGTTGGTTTGGCTATTTGGGCTGTGACTTCTCTGATAACCTTACATCCCAGCCCGGAAGGCGTGACTTCTGGACCAAGTCAGTTTCTTTCAGCCCGTTTGTGTCGTACATGTCCCACAGCGACGCGTTGCATGCATCTTAATTATGCAATTATCTTACCCAATGCAAACATCCCCCCAGCCCCCGGGGAGGAGGAGGAGGAGGAGGAGGAGGAGGAGGAAAATATTACTAGAGATGAAAATTGAAGAAGTCAAAACTCATTGAATATTTTTCTCTCTCCTCCCGCATTTGCTTTCTCAATTGATTTGCCGAAAGATTATTACTGCGGTCCTTCCAGCGGCTTCTCTCATTAGGGACTTATTGATTGTGAAATCCTCATTATTGCATCGCATGTTGAAATGCTCGGTGCGTGTGGCGGTGGTGGTGGGGAGGCCTGATAACAGAGTCATATTAAACCTCGGAATTTATGACGATGCTAGGTGCAGAATCGAGCTCTCCTCCTCTCGTTCCCCGAGTCATTTTTAAGCTGCAAAAAGGGGGGGAAATAATTAAAACTTCCCCCACAATCACTTCCCTACTTTTTTTTTTAATAAGGTCAAGGAGGGAATAGATGTCTCTTTCTCTCTCTCTCTTTCTTTAACCCATAAAACAAGCGTCCCGGGGATTGATTGAAAGCACAAAAGACCATCTGACAATTTTTACTACAAAACGGATATGCATTTAACAGCTCTCCCTGCATACCGGCGAGGCAGAGAAAGCACAGGTCTGCGGTGTTAATTCAGCATCGGCCGTAAACCGTCATGGCCACCTCCAGATGTTTCTGTCTTGCAAAGTTCTTGTGCTTTCCCTTTGAATGTGATTCCAAGTTCACAGCCGCTTGAGTGGCTGGACAGCTACCAATCTTCTCGCTACTGTCTGCAATCCAGAGGGATCGTCAAGGAGGCTGCTGGAGGGGTGGGTGGGGAGAATGGACACATTCAATTAATCCGGGGATGCATGAATCCCCTCTGGGGTAGCAGCCCAGCCAAGTCCTGGTTCTATCCATTCCACTTTTACCCCCCTTTTCTCTCAAGAAGCATCCATGAATCTGCCAGTGCAGTGTAGCAGTTTGAGTGTCAGACTAGGATCTAGGCAACATCTCTGGATGTATTGCAACTGCTTCGCTTATTCGTTTGCGTTGTCAACTTTATGTGGTTTTACGTGCTAGATATTTTAATCCTATCTTAGCCAACAGGGCAAACCTTGCTGATGCTTTAAAAGTGCATCGTCTTTTAAATGACTCTGTTCCAGAAATATCAATGAACGTAGCCATGTTTTTAACAATCAGCAATAAAGCTACGTCAGAAAAACTTCCAATGGGTAATTGTTTTGTGCTACCTTATGTTTTATATGTCTGGCTATGCATGGTTTTAAATGTATATTCCTTCTTATAGTAATCATTTTTAAGGTGTTTTATGCCAATAAAGGTCAACAGAACTGAACTGAACTGATCTAGGCAACACAGGGTCGAATCCTCACTCTGCCATGGAAGCTTGCTGGGTGACCTTGGGCCAGTCACATGCTCTCCAGCTAACCTACCTCTCAGGATTGTTGGAAGGATAAAATGGGGGATAGGCAAATGTTGTATGCCAATTTGGGTGCCCAGTGGGGGGTGGGGGAGTGTGGTAGAAATTAAGATAGATGGATGATAGATCCCCTTTTCACATGGCAGCCATTTTGTGTGCAGTGGCGCCTAAGGCCGCCTGTGTACAGTCAGTCAAATAATTTATCACATACAGCCATAGGCCCTTACAAGGTGAGACATCACAAAATACAGTGATAAAGAAAACCGTAAAACTAGAATATAAAAATCTGTGGCTAAAACAGATTAAAACTGAAAAGACTGCATATTCAAGGAACCGCCCTCAACAATACCCTCGCAGATCTTAACTTCTTGGCTGCAAAGGCAAGAGAGACTCATACATATCATTATCGGATAGCAGGTATACAATCTTCTGGTCTACAGAATATGAGTTTATGGCAGATAGAATTCCTTTCAAAAATTTAACCCTGGGGTTAGTATAAAACAGGCAAAATAAGATATAATGGGGTAAGTCCTCTGATAGATAGATGATAGATAGATGATAGATAGATGATAGAGAGGTAGATAGGTAGGTAGGTAGGTAGGTAGGTAGGTAGGTAGATAGATAGATAGATAGATAGATAGATAGATAGATAGATAGATAGATAGATAGATAGATAGATAGATGATAGATAGATAGATAGATAGGCTGAGTTCAGACTGGCAGTTTGAAGCGGGAGGGAGTCGAGGCAAAAAAGACCCAGAACAAACTGTTCCGTGTTTTCCGGTCACACTGCACCGACTGATGTGGGAGCATACTGGGGAGGAGGCGCAAGGGAGCGTTCACACTGTTGGCCCGGAGGCACAGCTGTAAACAGCTTTTTCTGGTAATCCGGCTTTTTGTGTTCACACTTCCGGGAAGCGGGATGGACGTGGGATAATCACATTTTCCAGGGTTTGACACCACTTTCACCTGGTATCTTTTAAACTCGGGAGGGAAGCATTACAAGACAGGTTGAGTATGGCTGGGGAACGCCTGACAGATGTGCCTGTGTGAACAGACCCTTTAATCCATTTGTGAAATGTTTCTGGCTCGTGCCTATATCGGGGCAAACTGCCAGTCTGAACTCGGCGATAGATAGATAGATAGATAGATAGATAGATAGATAGATGGATGGATGGATGGATGGATGGATGGATGGATGGATGGATGGATGGATAGATGGATGGATAGATAGATAGATGATAGATAGATGATAGATAGATAGATAGATAGATAGATAGATAGATAGATAGATACATACATACATACATACATACATGGCTTTTTTTTCTGGGGGAATGCACTGGAATGGAGTTCCAGAACCCCTTCAACAAAATTCTTTTTAAAAATGTTCATGAGTTTTCAGTAGACAGACTGAAAACTTAATTTCCCTCTTGAGAATTCCAGCACCTCTTTTTCCATTAAAAAACCCACAAAACCTGGATGGATGAACAGATGGATGGATAGATGATGGATAGATAGTAATCTTAAAAGGTGTTATATGCTAACTTCCATGAACTTTGCTTAGGATTGCTTTGTGAGTGAGTATCAAGGTGAGTATTGTCTAATCTGAAGGCAGTGGCTCTTCGGAGACTCTGGAAGAGCTCATGAACACACAGCATACTTTTACACTGAGATGCCACAAATCTGGTGGGACCTTCTGCATGCCAAGCAGATGCTCTACCATTTGGTTCTTCATTTCAGCTCCTACAAGGACCCCGTGAGGTAACGTAGCCCATGAGAGAGTGACCAGCCCAAGGTTACTCGTTGAGTTTCACAGCTGAGTTGAGACCTGAACCCAGGCCCCCTCGGACCTAGTCCAACCCTACCCGCTAAACCACATTTTGTGCATTATTTTGTGGGGAACACAAGTCTTTAGCAGAAAACACATAAAGTTCTACTTAGGTAACATGGATGGCCACATCATAAAAACGCCTCAGACACCAACAAAATTTTCAGGGTATGAGCTTTCAAGAGTTGAAGTTTGCTTCATCAGATACAAGTAGAAATGGAGATCCCTGAGCCCTTATATCCCTTTGAAGGTGGGAGGTCTCTAGTCATACTTTGCATGTGATGAAGGGAGCTTTGACTCTTGAACATTTATACCCCCATTTTTTTTTGTTAGTCTCCAGGTACATCTTAAACAAGGCTGGGAAATGTTTGTTTTAAATCATTGCTCTTGAGAGAACAGCTCTGAAAGAACGTGTAACTGACCCAAGGTCACACCAGCACCTGCATGTGGAGGAGTGGGGAATCAAACCCGGTTCTCCCAGATTAGAGTTTATGCTCCTAACCACTGCACCAAATACTGACTTTGATGGACCCAGGGTTTGATTCAGTGTAAGACAATTTCATGTGCTCAAGGTGAGATGAAAATCCAACAAATAAATCAGTAGGGATGAAGATGAAAGGTTAAAGTTCTGGATGATGAAAACACATCGCTGAGAGGTGCCACGCAGATATTCTGGGTGGAAGCCCCAAGCCGCAAAGAGACAAAAAGAGCAAAGTTGTCTCCAGTTAAGGTATTCTGCCACCCCATTACCTTCTGTTGGCAGTCCTTTACCAGATATGGAGTTTGGACTGCAGAGGCCCATCCATGCAACATATTTTCTCTCCCACTGAACTGCAGCCTCCATAATTGCTTCCTGTTCTTCCACTCACTTCCTCATTCAACCAGGAGCAAAACTGTTCACTAAGTGCCTGATCATATGCTTCTCCACCTCTGGCTTGCCTTCCCTAATAACAAGCCCCGTTCAACAGCATTACACTCTATCAGTCATTTGGTATTCAGGGGCCATACCACCCTAACTTAATATGATGAATTATCTCTGCTGTGGACTTCTGATATCGCATGCTGGAAGCAGCATCTGAAAGGTTACTGTGGCAACAGGAAGAACAGCCGGGGATTGCATTTTTGGCTGTCCCTTCCCCGAAGTATTGGTTAAGCAGCTGGAGAGAGAAAGGGAAAAAAAAGGAAATGTTATGGCCACAGCAGCTGTTTGGAACCCCAGAGGAGGCCCAGCCTGTGAAACCAGCT
>NW_015172162.1:46307-61906 GCF_001447785.1 Gekko japonicus | reverse complement strand
GAGCTTGAGAAACAAGCAAAAGCCAACTTCCCAAGTGTTGACTACAAAACAAGGAGACAAAGAGTAAGGGAATGGCAAAGAAATGACAGAAGTGCACCTGAGCATTCTGTATATTGAAAGTGACAAACTTAGACAAACAAATTTTGATGAAGTTTTGGATGATTTTGATATGAGGAAGGCTAGCAAAAAACATTTTAGTTTTACTGTATTTGATGGTTGTAGTTTACTTCTTAATATGTATTTTAAAACTCACTGTTTAATGACAACATAAAGTAGATTCTAAAAGTGCCACACTGTCAGGTAATCATGATCATATTATTTATACTTCCCAGGCAATATAATTTGTAAACTCAAGGTTGTTGGTTTTTTAAGAATAACATTACAACTTCATTTTCCTAAAAATTAATCCTTATTCCACAAAAGGTTTACAAAGTTCAGTTATTGCAAAAGTTTTTCAGTGTTAATTTTAACATTTATGCATTTTTTTCAATTCCTGTGGTATTTAACAATAACATCTTATGTCCTTTAGAGGAGAAATTGTGAATTGCAGAATTTTAAATACCCGTCATCATCCTTGGCTTCACTCAATTTTGTTTATAAAACTCTTCTATTTTCTTCTAGTCATGAGGGCGGGGGATTGGGAGGGGCCTCACAAGTGGAGTAGCCTAGGGCCTCTCTTCATCTAAATATGGCCCTGTCTGAAGGGAAGTGTTCAACCGCTTGCAGCAGCCAGATTTGCACTTGAACAGTCACAGCAATAAGAAGAAGCCAAGTCGGCTTCCGGTGGATGGCTGCACGCTGAGCAGTCGCACCTTCCGGATCTCCCGGGGGTGAAACTGCATGCAGGCGGAAAGGAGGGGGGTGATGTATCACACTCCCCCCAGGAGACTGGCAAAAGCCTCCTAGCTTAGGGACTTCTGAGAGGTTGCCTCTTCCCCAGTATGATGCTGGGGAATCGAGGCGCTTCTCCGTCCCCATGGTCCCTCCGTCTGTGTCCGTCTGGAATTAGTGAAGCTAGCTGGGACAAGCGCAGGAGATCGAGCAGTGGAAAACGAAAGTAAAATAGGTTGGATGGCCAATAATGAACATTAGTCAGATGGAAGCGATTTGATAAACTAAAAAGAAAGCTCCCCCAAAACCCCACGGACTAGAGGGCAAAGCAAGTGGGGGAGGGGCCCCTCCCAGGCGCACAAACTCTAAGCGAGATCGGGGGGGAGCAGAAGCAAAGCGGTTAAAAAATTGCTGGAAAGACTTACCAAGGCACGCATGAGCGGTGGAGGGCAAGGGCAAATTCAGAGACTTTTAAAAGTTGGGCGAAAGTAAACAATTGCAAAAGATGGCGGGGAAGAGGACGGAGAAGGAGAAGCTTTTAAAAACAAAAGGAGCTGAGAGTCCAAGACCAGAAGGAACCACCGAGTTGGCTAAAACGATAGCAGGGTCCCTGTGCCCCCTGCTGGAGCAGATGACTAATCTTCAAGAGCAGCTGTCAAAAATGAATCGATGCATATCTACCCAGCAGACACAAATGAATGATACACTTAAGATCCTGGACCAAACAACAGAGAAAGTGAAAGAGGTTGACGCCACCACACAAGAGGTGAAGTAAAAGGTGTATAAATTGGAAAAGAAGCAAAATTCAACAGAAGAACAGCTTTTACAAATACAAATGGAAAAAGCAAATCTGGTTCTTCACTTCCAGGATGTCCCAGAGACCAAAGGAGAGAATCTGAAGCATATGATGAGCGAAGCTTTGGCCCCAGTAACAGATTTAAAGGCAGACTATCTTATGAGCAAAATGGATGTGGTCTACAGGTCCTATTCCATATACATAAAGAAGAAGAATCTGCCTGGGGAAATTGTGGTGAGATTCTCCAAGAGGCACGTAAGGGATTGTATCCTGAGAGCGACAGTGGGGACACCTTTGAGAATTGAAGACAAGACTATTCGGATTTTGAAAGATATTCCATTTGAAATAAGAAAATGGAGAAAGAAGTATAAAGATTTAATCCTTTTTCTTCAAACCAACGCAATTGGCTATAGGTGGTTATACCCAGAGGGCGTGACCTTTAAACTCCAGGAAAAGAAAGAAAAGACTGACTCTGGGGCAAAAGCACGAAACTTTTTGAGAGCACAGCAGGGTGAGCCAGAGGAGGTGGATAAAGAAGAAAAGGACAGTAAGTCCAGTGGCGAGCTGGACTCAGGGTCCTCTGGAGAGGACTCTCTGTCGGAGAAAGGTGCTGCGGCTCCTAAAAGTCCTTACAAACTGTGGAAGAGACAAGACAAGAGGAAATGAAGGTTGAAAGACCTCTGATAAATAAGATATTTTAACATGGAGATGCTGAGGGAATCTTTCCTAACAGTTAAACCTAAGATTTAAAAGTTATAAAAGCATGACTGACTAAGTTCATAGAATGTAGTGTTTAAAGGGATGGTATAGTATATAAGCTATTTTGAAGATCTCCTCTCTTGGATTTTTAGTCAGTGGTGGTTATCTTTACTTTCTCCCTAAATGTAGTACCCCTCCCTTTTTTCATTGTAGTTTGTAGTCTATATATAAAATGCAATAAAAAATCCCCTCGGGGGGCCAAAAGAAGAAGAAGAAGAAGAAGCCATGTCAAGTTTCACTGACTGAACTTGGGTTGGATAAAAATGTAAGAAACAGATGTATTGTGAGCTCTACCTCCTCTTCCAAGGAGGTCCCTTCAGGCTAAGAGAGCTGGCAGGTTCCAACAGATGCAACCATGTGGACAGGGCAGATGATGTAGTCTTTTCCTATGACATTAACATCCTATATCACTATGTCACTACCAAGACCCATATAAGCCTCCTGTTCATGATTCACACACAGCCCCCAACCATAGTTCCCTGTAGCATGCGTTTGTGCGCAATCCCGCAGGGATTTCTCAGAGTGGACACACAGGTTCTCCTCCTCTACGCATGGGAGATTCCTCCAGTGAGTGCAAGAGGCAGGATGTGCATGTGTGCAAGGGGGCGCAGTGCGCGGGCCTGGTGGGGGTCACGTAGTTGAGTACCACCAGTGGCTTTTTCCTTCCTCGCGCTCTCCTTCCTGGGCCACTGGGCCTCGTACACACAGGGGTGCCGTGAGTGGAACAACGCCGGGGCTCTGCCTCCTTCCCTCCCTCCCTCATCGGCCTCTCCTCCCTCTGCTGCCGGCTAGCCGGGCCTGACAGAGCTGAGCAATGCAGCTCTCAGGCTCTCGAGTGCCAGCCAGGGGCTTCCTCCTTCCTCGCGCTCTCCTTCCCGGGCGGGGATGCCGCAAGCGGAGCAAGGGCAAGCCTCTGCCTCCCTCCCTCGTTGGCCTCTCCTCCCTCCGCTGCCGGCTGGGCAGAGCCGAGCGCCATACCTCTCACGCTCTCCCCTCAGGGCCAGCTGAGCTAGCCCGCTGCTCCCACCTCCCGGCTCGCAGCCACCACCGCATGTTAGGCCGGTCGGTGCTGCCAAGACCCGCAGCTATGGGAAGGATGATATCAAGCTTCCCTCTCACCCTTCCTGGGTTCTTCTTGCCCCAGTTGGGCTCCTCCCACAGCAACAGGGTCCCCTCAGCAATGTGTTGGACCATCTCCTCTCCTGGTAGTTTATCTCACCCCCCCCCTTCCTTATCCTGGTACTTTTGGCCACTGTGTGACACAGAGTGTTGGAGTGGAGGGGCCATTGGCCAGATCCAGCACTGGCTTCTCTTATGTTCACACACACCTAAGCAGCAAAGGGAAGGAAGTCAAGTGGGTTCCCTTACTTGCTTTTCAGCAGGTCACTGCATGCCAGGACCACCCCCAAATCCAGCACATGATTTGCTGCTGCCTTTCCATGGGTAAAAGGGGAGCTTTTTGTGCTCTTATGTACATTCACTGCTTTTAAAGACAGCATACTGCCTTTTTCTTTCCCAAGGACAGAATCAGATACTGGATCCTAGAACCACTGATATTGTCCCTATGTAGTGTTACCCACACACACACTTAAAACTAGTATTACGTTTGGAATCTTTATTTAGACCATTCACGCAGTTATGTACTAAATAAGGAATGGG
The DNA here is from genome assembly GCF_001447785.1 of Gekko japonicus. NCBI lineage: Eukaryota > Metazoa > Chordata > Lepidosauria > Squamata > Gekkonidae > Gekko > Gekko japonicus. The sequence continues at coordinate 57,861 of NW_015172162.1, read as the reverse complement.
AATCAAGGAACCAATTTCTGGTGGCCTTTTAAATGGAATTTGACTTAATTCTGTTTCCACTTGTAATGTTTAAGGTTTAAATCTTTCCTAAAACATGTTCTAAAAGAATACATTCTGAGCTTTTTTCAACATTATGATAGTACAAAAAAACTAATGTATGCGATAGTGAAATGAAATATTAAAAGCAAAAATATAAGTAAAGTTATACATATGACTTGTAGTACAGCTAGTAGTTTATATTTAATGTTTGTATGTTTTGTATGTATTAGTCTTAAAATATAGTTTAAATATAATTTAAAAGAATTTATTCTGAGATTTTTACAAGGTTGTGGAAGTAATCTTCTAAAAAAAACTAATTTACCTGATAGTCAAATGTAGACTCGCTCACAAGTAGACTCGCTCACAATGTTAATGCTACTAGGGTTTTTTTCCGCTCACAAGGTAGAATTTCTGCTCACAACACTGTGGAGCTTAGAGGGAACATCTGGGATCACATCATGGAGAAGAAAATCCTGCAGAGCTGTGTGTGAAGGCATCTCAGCTCAGAACTTGGTAAAAAAAATATCATTCACAGCTTGAACCCTATATTTCAATCCTCAGGACAGACAGATCTGCATACTGTCATTCTTGTTCACATATTTTACTTGGCCTCTGAGTGATCACTAGATGACTGGCTATATGAGCTGATCCTATTGAAAGGTCACATGACTACACATGAAAGATCTAGCTGGGGCATTTGCTCAATGATGACGCAATCATACATGCATGCACAACACTATTTGATGTTGAAATCAATCAGGTGGAACTCTCTACCTAGTAACATCCACGCCCTACGGGACCTTGCTCAGTGCCACAGGGTGTGCAACATGGAGCTCTTCCACCAGGCTTTCAATTAGGGGCTGCTACTGATGAATGCGCCCTGGAACATCTTCTGGCCTGAAATCTAGAACATCTTCTGGCCTGAGGCTTCACTGGATGCTACTTCTATCATTGGATATGATTTGGATTATTGCCATCATCTGTCGGTTTTATTTGTGAATTGTTGCTGTTTTTAACTTGGTAATGTATCTATTAATTGTTTTAATCTCTGTATTGTTTACGTTATTTTAACTTTGTTAGCTACCTTGAGCCAGCGTGCCCGGCAAGGCAGGATACAAATAGAAACAATAATAATAATAACCACTGTTTCTGACCATAAGGCAGAATTTTAAAAAAACAATTCTCCAGCTTAAAAATGACGACATGGTGAGATAAAATCTTTCTGAAATGAAATGTTCTTAACCTACCTTCTAAAAGCCAATAAAGAAAACTCTTCAGCTATAAACGAATGACACATGAAAACCTGGGATATTGCACAAGTGGAGCAGCTGACCCATGGAGTGGGTACAGCAGCTGGAGATCAGAAAGCATGGTTTCACTGATTATCACATAGAGAAAATGTACCTGAAGGATCAAAAACTCAATGACATAACTGTACAGGATTGTATTACAGTGTCATACACTCCTGATAGTCTCACCAAACATACTCTGGAAAAACTGCACTTATTTTCTGTCTTCATAGTACTGATTGATTTTTTTTTAGTTGTGTTTCTATTTATTATTTCAAAAACTTCCAGAAAAAAATGAAGATTAAATAAAAATAATAAGCCAGGGGGTACGGTGATTGAAACTTCCCAGTCAAGGATTTCCACAACTCTAGGACTTACAGCAATGGGTACGACTGTTTGGAAGGAAAGGAAGGATTCATTTTGCCACCATCTGCTTCATCTGTGTTATGTACTAACAAAGGACCAGACACGCGGTCGGGTGCGCACGTGGTCAAGCGCACTAGCAAAGCTTCACGACCCAAAACAATAGACTCGTAGGATCCTAAAACGGACCAATAGGTTAGCCCAGTTCTGCAAAGGAACCTAAGGTTATTGGTGCACTGTAAATAAACCTATCACGGGTGTGGGGTGTGTTTGTTGGGTGTGGCATGGACTGACATATAAGCAGACCCCCGGGTCCTGCTTCCTTGTCTCAGTTTTGCCTACTAATAAATTATGAGCTGAAATCACTCAACTATGCATCTTAAACCTAGTACATTATACTGGTGACAAAGGTGGGATCCCGCTGAGCAAGCCTGACTCTTCCTCCATCCAAGCACCGAGTGCCGATCCATCGGATGCCGCACCCTGCACCCCGCACCCCTCACGAGCAGCCCCGCACCGCACTCCGCTCCCCAGGACATTGCTCCCCACTCCACTCAAGAGTCATGACTGCCGCTCAGGGACAGATCTCCATCTTCGACCCAGCTCACCCCGAACTTTGGGAGGCCTGGATCAAGCAGCTCACCTGCTTCTTCAAAGTCCAGGGAACCACCAATGCTGACATGAAAAATTGTGGCTTCTCAGCATGTGCGGTGTCTCCACGATCCACCTGGCCCAGAGCCTCATCACCCCAAAGACGTTGGATGCTGCCACGTTTGAGAAACTGGTAAAGGCCCTCATGGACCATTTTGTGCCGAAGCCATCCAAGATGGCCATGTGCATGGACTTTTTTGCGTGAACCCAAAGATCAGGGGAGTCGGCTGCTTCATGGCCGACATCTGCCGGCTGGTGATTGATTGAGAGTTTCCCACCATCGAGGACGCCCTTTTGAACCAGTTCATCTGGGGCATCTGAGAACAGAAACTCCGCAGGAAGCTCATCGGCCTCAATGACATCAAGCTGAAAAAGGCCCTCCAAGTGGCCACGGCCTTCGAAAAGGCACAAAGAGACCACCAAGCTACATCAGCCCACCACGTTGCCTATGCCCCCGCCTCGGACACCTCAGATGAGGAAGATGTCCTCCAAGTCTGCCGGCCAAACCGCCGGGGCCAACGACCACCCTCGACTGCCACCACACAAGCTGCGAAAAACAGTACACAACCGACATGCGCCAGCTACGGGGATTCACATGAACGCCGCTCATGCCATTTCCGGGACGCGGCCTGCTGCTCCCGTGGGAAGACAGGACACATTGCCCAAGCCTGCCGCTCCAAGGGGACCCGACGACAGCAGATGGTGCATCAGGAATCATTGGATCTCCACACCATGACCACAAACCAACATCAGGTACTGAACGTGCCCCGGGATACCCCTAACAAAATGCATGTCATGGTGCAAATAGAGGGGTCCCCATGTGAAACGGAGTTAGATACCAGTTCTTCTTTCTCCATAATCTCGGCCGAGACCCTCGGGTGGCTGTGTCTGCAAGGGGGGCCCCTCCTAGAAAAACCGGTGGGCCTCACATTGCAGGATTTCCAGAAGAACCCAGTGGCCATCAAGGGGTGGGGCAAGTTCAGGGTTAAGTACAAGGACTTTAATGGCCTGCTGGACTTGGTGGTGGAAGAAAGGCTCACCAGCCTACTGGGACTCTCGTGGTTTGGGTCTCTGGGGTTCGGGGTGACCGGAGTGAACCAGGTTCACATGCGGGACTTTAACGCTGTCTGTGATGAGTTTTTGGCTGTTTTTGACAGCACATTCGGCTGCTACACCGGCCCTCTGGTCTCCCTAGACCTCGACCCTGCCGTAAGTCCCATCCACATGAAGGCCAGGCGCACCCCATTTATGCTATGCCCAAAGATTGATGCCGAGTTAGATCACCTGGTGGCTCAAGGAGTCCTGGAACCAGTACCACACATCCTATGGGAAACCCCTATCATGACTCTGGTTAAACCCAACGGGGATGTCCAGATATGTGCGGACTACAAATGCACTATTAATAAAGCATTGCAAGATCATGCGTATCTGGTCCCTGTCATGAGCCATGTCCTAGCATCCCTAGTGGGTGCCAGGGTTTTCAGCAAACTGGACTTAGCTCAAGCCTATCAGCAGCTGCCGGTCGACAATGCCACTGCCGAAGCCCAAACCATTGTGACCCACAGGGGGGCATTCAGGGTGCGGAGGCTAAAGTTTGGGGTGAGTGTGGCTCTGGGGATATTCCAGAACTTAATGGACTGTCTTCTTAAAGGGATCCCCGGAGTCCAGCCATTTTTTGACGACATACTGATTGCGGCCCCTGACTCCGAGACCTTGCCGAACGGCTGCAGATCGTGCTCCAGTAAAGCAACAATCCCGGCCTGAAAGTGAAGTGAGAAAAGTGCCTGCTGGGTGTCCCGAGGGTGGAGTTCCTGGGGTTTGCCCCAGGCATCCACCCCACTGACGACAAGATCCGGGCCACTGTACAAGCACCCACGCCCACCTCCAAGGCGGAACTCCAGGCCTTTCTCGGACTTTTAAACTTTTACCACTCCTTCCTTCCCCACATGGCCGCTGTGGCAGAACCCCTGCACTGCCTGCTGGACAAACATGCTCCTTGGGTCAAGGGTCCCAAGCACTCAGCCGCTTTCTGGGCAGTAAAGGACCTCTTGACCTCTAATGCAGTTCTGGCCCACTTTGACGAGTTTCTTCCCATGGTCCTGGCTTGCGATGCTTCACCGTATGGGGTCAGGGCGGTCTTGGGGCACCGGCTGGCTGACAATCAAGAGGTTCCAATTGCATACTATTCATGAACACTCTCCTCGGCTGAGCACAGCTACGCACAAATTGACAAGGAGGGCCTGGCAAGCGTGGCAGGGGTAAAAAAGTTTCATGATTACCTCTACAGCCGGCCCTTCACCATGGTCATGGATCACAAACCCCACTGATCAACGTTTGAATTTGAGATTTGAATGTAAATATAGCTGAGTCTGAGTTGAAATCCATAAATTGTTTCTACCACTTTGGCAAACAGGAAAAACACTAGAAGGGTGATTTTATCAGCCAACAAGTTAGTCACCAGCAGCAGATGTTATTTACCACCAGTCCAAAGGACTGGAGACTACCTGCAGCCCCTGACATTAGTGATGGGAGGATACCCTGTAAGGGCATGATTTTGCCTGGATACCTAAGACCAAGCTAGACAGGATGGGAAGGATCCACCTGTTCATCTGTAAAGAGGCAGATGGGAGTGGCTTTTTAACAAAAATCCAGAATGTGGGTGAGAAGAGCTAAACCTTGTCCTACTCCTGTCTCACTTTAATTCACTTCATTGCTTTTCACACACTTCTTCTAAGTCAGTTCACCATTGTCAGAGCAATGCTGGAAGAAAAATACCATAGAGCACCAGAGTACGCTGAAGTAAGGGAGGGGAGGGGACAAAAGTTAGTGCCCCATATACACCTATGTATATCATTTAAAAATAGATACCCACCAACCACTTGCTTTAGACATGGATGGGTATATCATTATGTACATGGATCTCTCTACCTATCATATCTAGTATTGCGCTTAGCAAAACCATCTTTCTGGGCAGGCCTGGACAGGCTGCAACTATTACACAAGGGCAATCTAGCAGACCTAATATCAGGACATTATATTAGTTCTCCATCTTTTCCTTTGTAAAGATTCCTTGGTACACATTTTCCAAGTGATACACGTACCGGCAAAATGCAGAAAACATGGAGCAGAAGCTATCTATCTAGAAGGCTGGTGAGTCTTCCAAGCCTCTTAACATGCCAGCAAGACCTCCTTCTAATTCCATAAAGGCCACAGCTTGAATCCACCAGAATGTTTCCACAAATGGAAGGATTTCCATCTCCCCCTCTTGCTATGGTTCAAAATATCCCCAAATTTAGTAAAGACAAAAGAGGACCTGGTGGTGCCCAAAATACTCCCACACACTAGTAGATTCAAGCCTATGACTCAAAGCTTTTGTGTCTTCCATAAATGACAAAGGAAATATTTTATACCTCTGGGGCCAGTCTTGTTTACTGTCTGCCAGCCTTCCTTCCACTCCCAAAACCCTTTTAAATGAAGTGTGGTACCTGAATATTTAAGATTTTCCCCCTTGGGTGTCAGAGGAAGAGGAGGTTATAGTTCTGGATGTAAATGAAGCATATTTTCCACTGTTAAACTTCAAGTAAATTTACAGCCCCTTAAGGTTTTGAATTTCCTTTTGGGAATTCATGAGGTGTGGGAAAGAGGAAAAGGAGATGTAGTATTTGTATGTAATTTGAGAAGAATATTATTTTCTTACTTTAAAATAGTATTCACTCACTCAAAACTCCACAAGAACATTCTAATAGCTGAGGAGTGTTCCATTTATTTCATAAAGGCTAGATTAATCCAGCCTAAAATATCAATTTTGTATCCCTCTCAAAAATCTGTTTCCTCTCTTGATAAATCAGAGCCTCCCAATTTTGTTTGTCTTACCGAGAACAAGAAGAGTGGCATTTGTATAAGTGAACTTTCTACCTCCTGCCTTCCATTGAAGCCATCTGTGCTCCCCAAAGTCATGCCCTCCATGATCAGTGGACCTCCAGAAACAAGAGTTTGGGAGGGGTGTTCTACAGTGGGAGAGGGAAACGGGGAAATCATCATCACTCCTTCTTACAGCAGAAGTGTTTCACCAGCAAATAACATAGCTAGCAATGCATCCCTTCATTGTTATTTCTTCTGCACAGAATTCTAATCTATTGCAAAATCACATAGTAGGAGTTGCAGATTTTTCTCAACTACTAGCTGACCAATCTATTGATCCTCTTTTGTCCTTACCAAATGCACTATGTGAGTGTTCCAGATGATGAAGGTGGATTACACATAAATTTTATTTATTTATTTAAGCAATCTTCTGGGATCTTCGGTAAGATGATTACCTTGGAAATGTTGAGGCCTCCAGAATAATTGCCCAGAAATTAAAGTCACAAAGGAAACTTCCAAAAAGGGTCAAAAAAGCATTACAAGCATGGAATTTTGCTTCATACAGCAATCTGAGACCGTTTCTTAAAGAAAGCTCAATAAATAATCACTCTCTATCCCTGGATTCTTCTAGTGCTAAGATCAATTTTTATCCTATCACCTAAAAACAGATTGTTCTAATATTACTTTAGACAAGCAGTCCATCAATAGCTTGTCCCGCTCCTTTTCCTAATACAACTACTGCAAAGAGTAGACTTCTGGATGTTTGGGCAGATCAACCAGCAGCTTCTTCTAGAATTTTCTTCCATTTGAAGATAGAAATTTAGAACCCCCAGCAGAAGGAATGCAAATATTGCAGCCCCTGGAAACTACTGAAGGGGGAAAGCAGAGTTTGGCTATAAGTAATTTAACAACAAGAGCCTACCAAAGGTAAGAAACAGGATTGATTTAAGGATGATGCAACATGGAGGTTTATTGTTACATCTTGTTGTGTTTTTTAAATGTCATTTATCTTGTTTAAATAAGAGGGCTGTTTACCTGATCTGTTTGTAGAATGAAGATTCAGCCTACAATAGCAGGGTGTTATATGCTTATTTCAGAAATATTTCCAGGAAAAAAATATAATGCATCTTAATAATAAATGGCAAAATAATAATTGTAATGTATTGGAATGCTTACATGAATCTCCTCATCCACCTCCCATGTTAAGCTTCGAGCTGGACGAAGGCTCCTCAGAATTGACTTGCTATTGGTCGCTCTGTTTCAGCGACCAATCAGAACAACACCTATTCCCTGAGCGGGAAGGACTTTCATTGGACCTTATCCGAACAACCTTATTGGTTGTTATTTGTAAATGGGCGTGGCTATATTAGCCCGGGAATGTTTAAAAGGAGGCTAGCTCCCAATGTTAAACTGTTCTGGCTATGAATGCTTTTAAGCGCTTGTTCGTACCTTCAATAAAGCTGATTACTTTGCTGAAATCACTCTCCGGATCTTTGTTAGCGGCGATCTAACAATAATGGGAAGAATAAATTTAACCACACTTCTACAAACCCGATTTTAATATCAGTCTGATCTTTGCCCTAGGCTTTGCTGAAGGAAAAAAGCACCCAGAATATTAAATCTAAGCTTATGACAAGTCCACAGGTAAATGGAGAACTTATGGGTTCCCTTCAGATAAGATAAATTTAAGTTCTGAATGTCTAATGCTCAGTATAGCCCATGCTAGTCATATCAACTCTGTACTCTTCTAGAATGTGGCAGATTCATATTCTCCAGATGTTTGTGGTAATTTAATGACTTTTCATTCATTTATTTCCCCCAGAGAATGTGCATATTAAAAAAAAACAGCAATATTTTTTGTCTATAGAGTCTGAATATCACTGGACTCTTGAATACAAGACTGCAAACCTGCTCCCTGGAGGGAGAGACTGGCCAATAATTTTCTGGATCCAAAAAGCCCAAGAAGGTTTTCATGGTAGGAATTTGTGTGTAATGGCCAATTTGAGGGAAAGTAGTGAGCCCTGGTCAAAGACATTACTACCAGCAGATCCTTGTCAGTTGTACAAGTGCTTTGAGGGCAAAAATTCCCTGTATGGATTGGGTATGCCCTACCTATAGCAAACCATTCACTTGGTGTGTTACTGCTGTGATCTTTGATGTGGGTACTGTTTGGCAAATAGTGTTGTTCATTTAAGCATTTGAGATCATTCCCACTAGGTATTTGTGTCAACTCATGCTGTAGTTCCTAGTGGGTCCAAATTATGCTTAATTTTTAAAAAGGCAGACCTATCCAGAAAAATCTTCCCCTTAATCCCTAACATGTGAAAATTCCCTGTAGTTAGTGTGGGAAAGTGTTCGCTGCACTTGCTAATGGGCATTTTTGTCTATTTCTACTTCGTATGGTCCATGGCTGAACTTTGGAACGGAAAATAGATGCCAGTACTGAGCCCTGATGAGTTCTGGCACAAATTATGCCCTAAACCCAAAATATACTTTCATCTTCCTTCTTTGATGGACTTCAGGGCCTCTCTAAAGAGCAGATGGTACATAATAGAAAAGCAGAAATCAATCCTTTTAAGCATGGAACATCTGGAGATCTTTCATTTTAAGAAGTAAAAATAAATGTTGCAGGAGAAGGATTTAGCTGAAACAGATGTCACTTTTTGTAGCAGCACCATTGGTGTTGCTGAATCAGCAGCTCTGCTTGCCATCCCAATTCTTGGGTGCCCAGTCCCATTGGGAAAACCTCACACTATCATCCCCAAACTTATCCCATTATAGAAGGGAGACTTTAGGATTCAAAATTCTTGTGCACTGAGTAAGCAATTAGGGATGTTTATATTCAGCAGTATACCACCAAGCACCAGATGTTCTGGGGAAACAAGCTTATAATGTTTTTGTTCTCAGTTTGTAAATTGGCCAATGATAGAAACAGAATGTTAGATTAGATAGTCTCTTGGTCCAATCCAGCTAGATTCTTATTGTATTCTTATGAATTTTAATAACCTTCTATCAGTCCTATGATGATGGGGAAATACATGGGCAAGGGGGACAAGCGAGTGGTGATATTTTAGCTCCTTTGTGTCAGAACCCACAGCCAACAATGTAGTACATGCTTATCAGGAAAGGTAATACTTTATTGAAGAGCTATAGATGCATTAACATAGGCACTGTTAAGAATGGCAGCTGCCCCTGGGGCATAATAGGATATAGGGTATTCGTATGCACCCCCCCCCACTGCCCTGGCCAATTAGCCATCCTCCCACGCGCGGGAGAAAGAACTCCAGCTGTTTAGCATTGAAGCTGGGAACCAACTCTCTCCCACGGTCCCCGAGAAACCCAGACATCAACATCACCACCTGCAGAACTTATAGATAAGCGTTACAGCAGCAAAGAAGCACAGAAGCGTTACAGCAGCAAAGAAGCACATAAGCGTTACAGCAGCAAAGAAGCACAGAAGGAATGCACTACAATTAGAATACAACCAACCTCCCCACCCCCATGGCAGCATAGCTGACACTTTGGGGGTGGGGGTGGCATTTTTGGAAAAAGCAGGATACGAGCTCCTAGCTAGAGTTAATAATGGAAACTGTTTTGATCATTTAGACCAAGAGATAAATAGGAGAAATACATATTATCCTAAATCTCTCAACAGTTCATGATACCATCAGCCATGGTCGTTTCGGGAGTTTGGGGCACTGCTTTGTAGTGGTTACACTCCTCCTTGCAGGATGGCACACCACACACTACTGTTCATTCCAAGAAGTACTAATTGAAATATTTGGTTAATATATCAGAGTTTTGTCCAGTCATAGAAGTGTGATACTGAGTGCGGTAAATAAGTTTCCCAAGAAGTATATTGCAAAAAAAGGTAAACTTACATTTATTCAAGTAGATCCAGTTCACATTCAGGTTGCAGTCAAAGGAGAGAAAGATGCCTAATCTGAAGAGCACTTTTGCTATCACAAATGGCTAGCCTGTCTGGCATCATGTGTGTGGGAGTACTGTACTGTATCTACAGGAGAGACCTGCAAAGACATGTGTCTCCATTGAAAGCTATGGAAGGGGGAGTGAGAGGACAAAGGGAGAGACAGAGGAGGGATGAGAGAGCAGCTCCCATGTTAAGTTAAAGAGAGGCATCCCTATACACACTTAGAGTGATGCAGCACCCTCCCCAATGTCCAGGCATACTGAGTCGTTCACTCCAACAGTACTATCCTGTGGGGTTTCATCTTTTTCTCATGCTTTTTAACATCTATGCAAAACCATTCAGTTAAGTAATATGGGGGTTTAGAACTCTATGTCCTCAGCTGGCTGATGATGCTCAGGTCTGTGTCTCCTTTCCCTTGGCATCAGGTGTAGAAGAGTCTTCTGGGACTGACTGTCTGAGTTCAGTTTTGAATAAACTCAGATTCATTTCAGGCAAGATGAAGATGCTGATGGTGAGCAGGGCCATTGATCATGATATGGGGGATATCTCCTGCTCAAGGAGCTGGTTCAGATCTTGGGGATGCTTCTGGATCTCCCAGGTGACAGCTATGTCCTGGAATGCATTCTGTCAGCTTTAGCTTTTTCTGTAGCTGCACCCTTTTGTGGAAACGACAGACTTGATCACACAAAAGGTAATGTTTGGATTGTTCGTTTTTTCAAAACTTGATTCAGTCTTGCTATATTATATTACAGTATAATAAAGGTACTAGATCTAGTTCTCTAATTCATTTTTTCATCTCCACTGATCCCAATGGAAAACAAATACCTGTCTGTCATTTTTTAACTGATGAAGATGGGTAGCCATGTTAGTCTGTCTGTAGCAGTAGAAAAGAGCAAAAATCCAGTAGCACCTTAAAGACTAACAAAATATGTGGCAGGGCATGAGCTTCCATGAATCACTGCTCACCTCTTCAGATGACAATAGCAGGCATGATTGAATTAGGTGTAATATGCATCTGCATATCACACCTAATCCAATCATACTTGCTATTGTCATTCACCTGCTATTGTCATTTGCCTACCATTGTCATTCAGCATCTGAAATCACTCTACTCTCGAAGATATAAGGACAGATGGATTCACATTCTAGCTGTATCTGAAGAAGAGAGCAGTAACTCATGAAAGCTCCTACCCTGCCACAAATTTTGTTAGTCTTTAAGGTGCTACTGGGCTCTTGCTCCTTTCTCCCTTTTTATTGAATTGGGATGATGTTCTCAAGGATTGCACCCCTCTCCCAAAAAGCATCCCTGTTTTATCACCATTTATTTGTTATTCTTTATTTTAAATTTTCTATCACAGTTCTTCCTTCATAGGATTCAACATCGTTTTTATCATTCTTGCTTGCAGGGAACTTTGTCCCT